>NW_006399777.1:19615151-19616644 GCF_000299155.1 Elephantulus edwardii | reverse complement strand
GAGCAGATCAGAGGTCTGGAAACCTTTACCAAAAAAGACTGATAGGAAATATTTTGAGGTTTGTTAGTCCAGATGTCTTTACTGCAACTTTTTTACTAAAGCAGATAGAAGCTCAAGCTTAGTTCAATACTGTTGAGTTGGAAGTAACTCATAGCTAACTTTGAAGCACATTTGCAGAGGCTGTAAATCACGTGGGAAGAAAATACCCATCTTTCTCTGGCCTCACCACTGTTGGATTGAAACATTGGGAGAGGTGACACCTTTGGGCTGGCTACCAGGGCAACTCCTCGCTCTTACACCGCCAGAGCTCCCAAAAGCAAATAAAGCCAACACGTGAATGAGTGGGTATGGCTATGCTGCAGTTAATCTTTGTAACAACAGGTACCAGGCAGGTTTTGATCCTTGGGGCTCAGGTTCTGTGCTGAAATCTCAGACTCACAATTAGAACCCACCAGATGCTCTGAGGTCAAAGGATGGGCAATCTCCTTCCTTGCAATTTACTGCCTCTGAAAACGTGCCTGAGGGTCAGTTTTGAGTCTGTTCTGACTCAACGGCAAACAACAACAAGTATAATGAAAAGGACCTCTGGTAGCATAGTCTTTATAAGTTGTGATACAAATAAAAAGGTCACATGTCCAGTGGTTCAAACGCAACAGAGATTCCACGGAGAAGGATAAATAATCTTCTCCCATGAGATTTACAGCCTTAAGAATCTAATGGTGAACCAGAACCAATCCAATGGTGGTGAGTGTGAGTTTAGTTTCATTTAGTTTTTTGAGTTTTGGGGTTTGTTTGTTTTAGTTTAGTAAGCAGCAGTGTCATCCACTTCCTAAACTGCCTGCCTCTGGAAACTCTGTAAACTTTGACAAATGACAATAGTTATAGCAAGGCTTAAGCCTTTTGTTCATAGGGTCGCTGTGAGTCTTCCTCAACTTGATGGCAATCAACAACAATACAACATCATAAAATTGTTATATTACGGGGAGAGGGGTGGGCAGGGAGAAAAGTGCAACAATGAATAAATGGAAATCCAAAGTCTCTGTAAATTTTCATTAAAATTAATTAAAAATATGATAAAAAATGTTATGAAGATTCTTCACATTTTATTCATAAGTGAAGAAAAATCAAGTGGGAAATACTAATATATCTTTAAAAATAATAGCTGTCTATAAAACCTGGGCCACTTTTAGAAGCAAGATTGTTGTTATAGTTCGCTGACACTGAGATGATTAAAGCTCATAATGACCTAGTGAACAACAGATCTGAACTTTTCCCTATCTTGTGCCATCATCATCATCCCTGAAGTGCTCCAGCCCATCACCGTTACAGTCCCTGTGTCAATTCACCTTGTTGAGGGTCTTCTTTATCTCTGATCGTCTACCTTTACCAACATGATGTCCTTGTCCAAGGACTAGTTCCTCCTGACAACAGGCCCAAAGTATGTAAGACCAAGTTTCAGCATCCCTGCCTCTAAGAGGCACTCTGGTTGCACC
>NW_006399777.1:19613285-19614426 GCF_000299155.1 Elephantulus edwardii | reverse complement strand
CCATTATAGACTAGTTTATTCTTTTGGAAATCCATTGAAAACTCAGTACTCTTCTCCAAAACCACAACTCAAAGGCATCATTCTCCTTCTGCCATTTGTATTCATTGTCCAACTTTCAGATACAAAGGAATAATTGAAAAGGCCAGTACTTAAATCGGACACACTTTAGTCTTTAAACTGACATCTTTACTCCTTAATACTTTAGAGAGGTCCTTGACAGCAGATTTTTATTCTTAATTCAACACATCTTTTGGTTTCTGGACTGCTTCTGCTGTGGGTGAGAATTGTGAATCCAACTAAAATGAAATAATTTATAACTCCAATCATCAGAATGTTGCCTATTGGTCCAATGATAAGGAGTTTTGTTTTCTTGATGTTGAGATGTAATCCATATTGGGAGCTGCAGTCTTTGATCTTCTGCAGCAAGTGTTTCAAGTCTTCCTCACTTTCAGCAAGCAAGTTTGTGATACCTGCATAATAGGTTGTTGATGCATCTTCCTCCAATACTGATGCCACATTCAGGATTACGGGAGTTCTATTCCCCTCCCCCCCTTTTTTCTTGCATTTGATAATCTCTTTCCCTGAGAAAAAGGTATGAGTAAAAGGGTGTTTTAACTTTTCCCCCCATGGTGCCTTTTTTTATCCTGATAAATATGTAATATTGGTACTCTTAAAACCTCTGATGTTGTTATGTACCATCAAGTTGCTTCGACTCAGAATATAACAGCTCAGAACCCTGCTCTATCCTGAGCCAACCTTATCATCTCTGACACACCTACCCCCGTTACCCCAGTCACTGAGTCAATCCATCTCATTGAGGGTCTTTCTCTCTTATGCTGTCCCTCCACCCTTCCAAGAATGATGTCCCTCTCTAAAGACTGGTCTCTCCTTGCACCCACAATATGTCAGATGAAGTTTCATCAAGGTTTTTTTACAGCATCATCCACCTCAGAAGCTGTAGATCTCACATTGCTATCAGACGTAGTGAAACCTGGTGCACATTATTGAGACAAGCCTAAGTCGAGTAATTTATAATTTTAAGTAGATGTTCTTTTCAGGATATTCTTCCAGCTCCACCTTGAGGGCTTCCTCCATTGTGTGTGTGTGTGTGTGTGTGTGTGTGTGTGTGTGTGTGTGTGTG
>NW_006399777.1:19606527-19612505 GCF_000299155.1 Elephantulus edwardii | reverse complement strand
TTAGGGCTGTTGTACATAGGGTCGCTATGAGTTGCAAATGACTCGACGGCACATAACATCAACAGCAACAATTCTCCTGGAGGTAGGATGTGAAAACTTGAAGTCAGCCAGATGTTGAATGGAGTTGGTTGTCTCTGGTAAATTGTGGCATCAGGCTTGAACACTTCCTATTTCTGACCTTGGATGAGCTCAAGTTGGCAGCAGCCTAGAATAAAACGGTATGCTGGCCAAACCGAAATAAGATTTTTCTCACCTGCTATTCAAGTTTGGGGGGAAAAGGGAATGGATTACATTTCATTTGCTGAGAGGTTGGATTTAAGAAGTTGTTCAAGGAAAGTCTTAGCATTAAATTTCTCTTTCAAAGATAAGACCCAATGAAAAACAGAAGTCTGCACTGGTCATGTCTGGGCCCACAGTGTTTTCCTCTGAGGAGGAAGAGGCGGAAAGGGAGGCATTTGGTTGGCATGCAGGGAGATAACTAATGCACGCGCATGCCATCGTTTCCAGCCAGTTCTATTGAAGGGCAAATTGTTCATTATGTTTTACAAACCAGAATGTTGAGATGAGAATGACAGCCTTAACATTTCCCAAAGCATCATTATCCCTTTCTTCCAAGCCCAGCCTTTTCCTTGAGCCTCTTGGGAACCTCTAATGAACTCTTTTGCAGAGGCAAGATCTCTGTTATCAACCGAGAATGGGCTCCCAGCTGACCTCCATGAAACAATTCACCTTCCCCACCCCCACCACCACACTGGGCTCCTCCTTCAGTGAGTAAACCTCACCATAAACTATGCTGTGAGCTGAAAAAGGAACTTTCTAAAGGTACAATGGAGTATTTGCTTTATCCAGCTAAGAAACTTTGTTGGCAAAGGATTAAGACCAGAAACTGTGAAAAGTGGAGACAAGAAATGAGGAAGATGAAGTGAGAAGAGACTTGGTCTCTAGTGTGGTCCTCTGTGGCTTTCTCTTTATTTACCTGTTTTTGAGCTTCTTTGATATGTTGAAAATCTAGGTAATAATTAAATGACAAAGAAAGCATTGGTGTCCAACAGAGTTGGTGGGATATGGGTTTCTGGTTACACCACATTTGTCAATAAGTAGGCAAAGAGGGAGCTCTGGTGGCCTAATGGTAAAAAGCATTGCAATCCTTACGTCACGTGGTTCGAAGCCAACCAACAGCTCAGCAGGAGAAGAATGGGCAATCTCTTGCCCTGTGATCGCTGCCTCTGAAAACGCGCTGGAGGGTCAGCTATGGACTGGTTCCCACTCGATGGTACTCGACACCAACAGGCAAAGTGAGCATCAAATCAAAGCACGTGTTTTGTTGTTTTTTTAAAAAAAAAAAATCACAGATAATTTATTCTTCCATTAGAGTTGATACAGTGTTAAATAGCAACTAAGTACATGGTGGTGGAAAATGGACACAGAACGTACAAGTACTTCAGTCACAATAAGGCCGTCCGTGCTTTCATCTGTTCAAACCTTGATGATGTCATTGTCTACTGCCCAACTTGAGGGGGCAGAAAAAGAGGCAAACCTATTCTGATCTTAACACACGCTCTCTCTAAAAAAAAAACCAACCAACCAACCAACAAACAAACCCGCCCAAAACGTATATTAACAGAAAATACGTTAAAAACCTCTCAAAAAAACCCACAAAGCAACACTTTCTGCCATTGTGTTGATTCCAACTCACACTTCACTTTCCCTTGAGTTTCTGAGGCTGTAAATAGTAATGGGAAGTGACTACCCATTTCTCCCTTGAAGCCACTGGTGGGGTGAGCTCTGGTGGCCTAGTGGCAAGAAGCTGCGCTGCAATCCCAGAGGTGCACTGTTCAAATCCACCAGATGCTCTGCTGAAGCAGGAGAAACAATCTCCTCCTGAACCAGTGAGATCTGATTGGACGGTGCACACACAAAAGTAATAAAATAAAATTGTCAAAAGCCACTGGTGGATTTGAATCACCAGGGAGGCATAATTACAGGGCTAATGGCACAATTACTGTGCTCTACACCACCAGAGCTCCCTCATTGGAAACCAAGGCCAGGCTTTAAAAGTCAGGTAATTAAGATGGAAATCTGTTCTTAGCTTCGGTTACCTTGGCTTGGGGAGGGGCTGAAGAACTGAGTCAAAGGTGGTGAGAAATGGATAATGAGGAGAACACAGCAGGGAAGAGCCAATTGGACAGAAGCTAAGTGGTTTGACCTATTAATTTGTCATTTCACAATAGCTCTGCCAGTTACAGCTCTCCTTTCTAAAAGCGTAAACTGAAACCTTGAATAAACAACTTGCTCCGGCTGTTCATTTTTCCATCCAACAAATAAAATCAAGTTCCTTTGTTTCTCACTGTTCAAACTCTTGTTCATGAACCATCTCAGATCCAGTTCTATTGCGTCTGAACCTGTATTTTAACAAGAGCCCCAAGCAATTACTATGCACGTTAAAGTTTCAGAAGCAGCAGACTCCGAGATGAGCATTTGTTATATGAATAAATAAAGGTGTGAACAAACAAATGAGTAAGGTTGGCTTTACTAGAGCTTTCTAATCATGCTAACCCAGCTTTATTCTGTATACAAAAAAAAAAAAAAAAAGGTTTAACTCTCTTCAACATCCCCTAGTACCTTAAATCATGCCCATGTCACTGCACTGAATCACACGGGGACATCGTGGAAGAAAATGCCATCAGGATTTTTGTGATAGGAGTAAAATAAAGTGGTTTATTGAATAATACTTACAGTTTGGAAAAGGAGACAGTGTATAAGTGAAAGGAAGTGCTCTAACATCCTGGAGGAGAAGTGAGCCCTTATATACGGAAAAGTACCTTACAGTGATATGAAATTTACATTTTACAATACTATTACAGTGTGCTATCCAGTTGGAACCAACTCATAGCTGACCTTCCAGTGGGCTTTCAAAGGCAGCAAACTACAAAGAAGGAGATTTCCCATCTTTCTACCACAGAGCAGCTGCTGGGTTCAAACTATACACCTTTGGGATTGCAGCATAGCTCCTTACCCAGAACTCTTTCTTATGTTGTTGTTGTTGTTGTTGTTGTAGTTAAGTGCCATCGAGTTGTAGGCGACTCATAATGACCCTATGAATGAAAGTTCTGGACAACTGTCCTTTCTCCAGGTTCATAGGGCTTCCAGAGGCAAGCTATTTATGGAAGTGGATGCCACTCCTGCTTCCAGGCTTGTTTTAATTGGGGAGCCCCACCAAACACTGTCCACCACGGGTAACCATTTTTGCATTTGACACATCAGTGTCGCAGCGTTCAGCTTCACAGCAACCACGAGTTACTTCCGTACAGCAAGTGGACACACAAGGGTTACACGACCTAGAAGGATGTTTCACCAAAAACAATTAAAGGCAAGCCTGAGGGTCGTGGAGTAGAGTCACCCACCTTTGGCTTGGGAACATGCTCCTTCTTATATTGTTGTTGTTGTTTAGTCCCGTCAAGTCATAGACGACTCATAGCGACCCTATGAACGAACAGCCTGAGCACTGTTCGTACGTAGATTTTCAGAGGCAAGCCATTTTGGAAGTGGATGCCGCTCCTGCTTGCAGGCTTGTTTTAGTTGGGAAGCTCCAGCCAACACTGTCCCCTGTGGGTACCCATTACCATGATTGGCACATCACTGTCCCAGTGTTCAGCATCACAGCAACCACGAGTTGCCTCTGTACAGCAACGCACAGACCAGTGCTATACCACCTAGAAGAATGTTTGACAGGAAGGAAAACAATTTGAACCTGGCAAAAGAAATTTCTCTTACCTTTGAAGTAATGGTATTTGCTTTCTTATCAAACAAAAACACCTTAGGCTTCTCTTAAAATCGTTTTTGTTTACCTTTCCTGTTTGCTTGAGCACTTTATAGCTAGGAGTTAACTTTCCTTTGGAGATTGGATAACAGCAGTGACACTGATTTTCTTGTGTTTCCAGAAGACAAGATAATGTAAAGCTTCCCACGAAGTATGACAAGTACAAGCTACCTTTGGGACAGTGATAAGACCTGGTCAACCAACAGGTCTGGGATGTGTCTACTGCCAGACTGTTCCAGGCAAGCAAATGCTGTAAAAATTCCTCACATTTCCTTCCAGGTATACACACTCACTCTACCCCTGGCCCCCAACCCTTTACAGGGAGACAGAAGGTGGTGAAACTTCATCTCATTTACTTTGGGAATGTTGTTGGGAGAGGCTGGTCCTTAGAAAAGACACCATGCTGGGAAAGGTGGTGGGTCAGTGAAATAGAGGAAGACCCTAAACAAGGTGGTTTGACAGTGACTATAACAACGGCTTGAACATATCAGAGGTGCTGAGGAGAGCACAGGATATGGCAAGGTGCAGATCTCCCGTTCACAGGGTCACTATGAGTCGTGGTCAACTCGGCAGCACCTAACAACAACAACAACAAACCTTTTGCTATTTCACCTCAACCCTGTCTCTGAGATTGGCTTTCAGCAAAAGTCAACAGACCCTCAGCTTTGCAGTCACCCTACCAGCTGATGGGCTCTGACAGAATGGAAGTGCTGCAAAGAAAGCAGGTTTTCTCCTGGCCTCCTGACCTGCTGCAATTATGTTTCTTTCTTGCTAAATATTTTACTTAAGAGTTTATTTCTATGTTTTCAAGCAAACTGAGGTGACAGAATAGTGAAGCAGGCACAGTTTGGCTGGAAACTCTGCCAATGATAGAATACAAATGCTTCCTATTTAAAAGACGGAGCCAAAGTTCTGCATAACTGCTTTTATTTTCCAGAAATCTAGCTTCTTATTAGCCTTAGAGAGCTGTTCCTTTGCCTTCCTAATCTACGGGGCCCCATGGAATCCTCCACTCCAGCCCCAGAGACAGATATCTTTTTTTCTGGCCACAGTGATTGTTGTTGTTGTTATTGTTGTTAAGTGCCGTCAAGTTGTAGGCGACCCTATGAAGGAAAGTCCTCAACACTTGTGTGATTTTCATCCTCTCTCCAGGCTCATAGGGTTTCCGGAGGCAAGCTATTATGGAAGTGGATGTCACTCCTGCTTCCCAGCTTGTTTTAATCTGGGAGCTCCACCAAACACTGTCCGCCATGGGTGACCATCCATTAACGCATTTGACGCATCAGCGTCACAGTGTTCAGCTTCACAGCAATCACAAGTTACCACTGTACAGCAAGTGGACACACCAGGGCTATATGACCTACACAACACAGTGATTAGTCCAAGCATAAATTCATGCCCAAACAATCAGCAGCAGATCCCATCACCTTCTCTTCACCCCTGTTTTGCTAAAGGTTTGGTCTGATATCCAGCTTTGTGCCACTGAGACTTAGTTCTAGAACTTCTATAAAATTCAGAAGAAGAGAAGATCTTCAGGATGGACTTGAATAAGGAAGACTGTAACCCTTGAACTTGAGGAGAGAGAGACAGACAGACAACAGTTAAAATAGTGTCTGCTGATGCCTTTCTGCTCTTGACTTTAGGAACTGGACAAACTTATCCTAACTGAATGGTTCAATTTGATGAACCAGTAAATATCCTTCTTACTTGTTGAATCAGTTGATGTTCTATCTTCTACAGCCAAGAGTGAAAAGGATGCTGGGATATCAGTAGTCCTTCTGGCACTGACACACTAGAACAGACGTCCCCAGAGTTGAACATCCTCAGTAGAGAAAGTAATGATGGTTGCCAGTGTTTATAGCAGTGTTATTCACCATCACAAGAACACGGAAATAGCTCAACTATCCAACCACAATCGAAAGGATTGAGAAATTATGGTACATTCACATGCTGGAATACTACACAGCACACAGGAATAATGATTTAGCAAATCACTACCTAACTTGGGAAGGCCTGGTGAACATTATACTGAGTGAACTAACTCAGTCTTATAAGGACAAATACTGTATAAAGACTATTTTTGTAGAAACCGAGAAATAACTAGTGAAACGTGTGTGAGGATCCAAAGGGGGGAAGGGTAGGAGCAGAGGGGTGAGGA
>NW_006399777.1:19603038-19605677 GCF_000299155.1 Elephantulus edwardii | reverse complement strand
GTGTGTGTATTAATTAGCACTTTTTAAAATGTTTTCTTTTATATTGCTTTGTTTAAAAGGTCATATACATTGTGTTTCACACTGTCCTTCATTCACATTGGGCTTCATATAATCATTCCTATGCGTTCTGTTTTAGAAAAGGAATCACCATCGGATCTTGCCCATCATTATCCTTTCTTTTCAGGTCCCCAGATACCACTTTGAATCCTCACAATAATGCAATGGGAGTAACATTATTACTTCAGAAGAATGAAGGCTCAGAATGGCTAAGGCATCCACATTGGCCTTCACAGTCAATATATTTCTTTCCTTTTCCCTCTGATAAGATTTTAATCCATTGACTTTCAGAGCCAAAATGCTTGATCGATTCTGAAACCACGTGATTAAAAAATATTATTCGAGGACTTACTGCGTGCCAAGAAGCTACATTATTGGCAAGGCTATCAGAATGCTTCGTGGAATGTGGACTCCTAGAAAAACATTTTTAAAAGTGGGCTAGATTGTTAATATTCTGAGGAGACTCAGACGCCAGTAGTTACTGAACTCGAATGTGACTGTGAACTACACTTGAGTTTCGAGAAGAATAAATAAAACATCCTTTCTGTACAACAATTTAACATACTTCCCAGCAACAATACAAGTGACCATTAGGATCTAAAAACAAGAGAGGGTTTTTAGTTATGTGCTTTGTCCTCTGAGAACAGAAGTCCCAGAGATGGATGACATTAATAAGTGGAAATTTATTTTCTCACTTTGTTGTTGTTGTTATATACTATTGAGTTGGAACTGACACATAGCTGACTCTCAGCAGGTTTTCAGAGGCTGTAAATTGAAGAAGAATCGATGCCTTTGAGTTGTGGTGCTGGACAAGAAAGAGTCTTGAACATTATCATGGACTTTTAAGAAAACAAATAGATCTGTCTTGGAGACGGTGAAACCAAGTCTCTCCTTAGAGGCTAGGATTTTGAGGCCCCATCTCACATACTTTGGGCATGTTGCCAGGAGAGACTGGCACTTGGAGAAGGACATCATTCTTGGAAGGGTGGAGGGACAGTGCAGGAGAGGAAGACCCCAGATGAGATGGATTGATACAGTGTCTGAGGCAATGGGGGTTGGGGTGTCAGAATTAGTGAGACTGGCTCAGGACAGGGAAGGGTTCAGAGCTGCTGTACACAGGGTCACTATAGGCCACCTGTGACTCAACTGCACTTAACAACAAAAACAACAACAATATATTATAATGGTTGTTTTTTTTATTTAAGCCTCTTGTTTAGAGTCAACAAGACCTTGTGGAGGGCCTTTGTATTTAAACGTTGGCTGTTATTTTATTTTTCAGAAACTTTCTTCTAAGTGGTACAGCACTCTTCTGTCAGTTTGCTATAACCTGGGGTTGCAGTGATGCCGAACCTTGTGCCATTTGGCTGTCAAATGTCATAACAGTTACTGGTGGATAGTGTTTGATCTAGGCCATGGTCTTTGCAGTTACTTGTTTTGCATCAGAGAGTTGGACAATGACTAAGGATGACAGAAGAAGAATTGATGCCTTCAAGTTGTGGTGCTGGAGAAGAATCTTGAACACACCATGAACTGCCTGGAAAACAAATAAGTCTATCTTGAAGAGAATGGAACCAAGTTTCTCTTTGCAGGCTAGGATATTGATGTTCGTCTCACATACTTCGGGCATGTTGCCAGGAGACACCAGTCCTTGGAGAAGGCCATCACACTTAGAAGGGTAGAGTGACAGTGCACGAGAGGAAGACCCCAGATGAGATGGATTGATACAGTAACTGGGGCGATGGGGGTACGTGTGTTGGAGTCAGCGAGATTGGCTCAGGACAGGGCAGTCTTCAGAGCTCTTATACTCAGGGTCTCTATGAGACACAGGCAACTTGACTGCACATAACAACTGAAAGGTTGGTGGCTTGAAGCCACCAGCCACTCCACAAGGAAAATCTATGCCTGTAAATATTTAAAGTTTGTATGGGATAGTTCTAGCCTGCCTATATATTCCCAAGAAACAACACAGACAAGTCTTTCAAGGAATCGTTTCCTTGGACATCATTTATCATTAAGACACTCCCAATCCACACATTTTGCATTATGAGTTGTTGTTGATGTTGTTGTTGATTGCCTTCGAGTCGAGCACGACTCATACCGACCCTATGAACAAAACGCCTGAGCCCCTCTACAACTGTGGACATTTATGGAAGTTCATAGAGAGAGTTTCCAGAGGCAAGCTATTTGGGAAGTGGATGTTGTGTTCCCCTAAAACACGTGTTGTAAATATTAACCTCCTGTGGTTGGGCTTATGGTTCCATTTTGGAGACGGTTGTCTTTGTTATGGTAGCAAAGCAGATTTAATACAGAGTGTATTTTGAATCCATTTCTTTGATATATAAAAGAGATTAAACAAGCAAGAAAGAAAAGAAGAAATGGAGGCAGCAAAGTATCAAGTACATGAAGTTTTCCCAAGAGCAAAGGCTCAAAAGAAATAAAGACTTTTCCCTAGAGTCCACACAGGGAGAAAATCTCCCCCTAGGCAGACACCCAGGAGTAGACATCAAGCCTTTTTTTTTAATTATTATTAAATTTTATTAGTTTTAATGAACATTTACAGAGATTTGGGGTTCTCATTCATT
>NW_006399777.1:19600036-19602788 GCF_000299155.1 Elephantulus edwardii | reverse complement strand
CTGTGGGTTTCAGGGTGAATGTCTTCTCTCACTACTCTAAAGGGCCCCTTTGGCAGTAGGAAACACATAGACTATTATGGAGATGGATTTTGGAATTTAGATGCACTGTTATCAATTGTTCATATCCTTGAAGATATATCATGGAGGTGTTGCAAGCCTTTTAAACTGTGTGGGCCCTTTCGTGGCCTAGGGGTGAGGAATTGTGTGATCAAACCAAAGGTCTTCAGGGCTCTGCAGGAGAAAGAAGGACACTTCTTCTGTGCAATTTACCCTCTCCAAAGATCTGCTATGAGTCAGTTCCAACTCGACAGTACATAACAACAAACTTGGAGAAAATAACTTTCCATTTATTAATATCATCCTTCTGTGATATTTCTGTTATCAAAACTCAAAACTCATTGCCCTCAAGTCATAACCAACTCCAGCAGGATTTTGGAAGCTCAGCATACAAACTGAATAGGTATAGTGACAGATACAACCCTGACATACAACTTTTATCATTTTAAACCATGCAGAGTTCCCTTGCTCTGTTCAGACAACAGCTTCTTGGTCTATGTATAGGTTTCACATGGGCACAATTAAGTGTTCTGTAATTCCCGTTCTTTTCAATGTTATCCATCATTTATTACAATTCATTCAGTCAAATGTCTTAAATTCCAGAGGAGATGGATTGATACAGTAACTGGGGCAAAGAGGGTAAGTGTGTTGGATCAGTGAGACTGGTCAGGATAGGGCAGGCTTCAGAGCTGCTGTACACAGGATCACTGCAGGTTGCAGGCGACTTGATGACACATAACAACAACAATGCCTAGATTATTGATCTTTATTTGTTCTATTTCATTTTTGAAAATTTTTTCTTCATTTTTTTATAATGTTCGGTTTTCCTAGATCCACGTTTTATGCATTCCATATTCAAATTACTGATGGATATTTGCAGCTGTCTCTTCATATTTTTTTTTCTTGCTGTGTACCATCGAGTCAGATCCTACTGGCACAGGAGGAGATTGCCCCTCCTTCTCCAATGAAGCATCTGTTGGATTCGAACCACGTGCCTTCGGGATAGCAGCGCAGCTTTTTGCCACTATACCACCAGAGCTCCCCTTAACATGTCTCTCTTCATGTTGAGTCAAGCCTCATCAGCACATGAAACTCCATCTTTGGTTGAAAGGTTCCCTCCTTCTGTGTCACTAAGGTAGATTATATGTTCTACCAGCCTGGTGGCAAGAAGCGTCGCTGCAATCTTAAAGGCACAGAGTTCGAGGCCACCAGCTGCTTCATGGGAGAAGGATGGGCAATCTCCTCCCATGCAATTAAGTGCCTTTGAAAACTGCTGGAGGGTCAATTATGGTACACAACAACAACAACAACAATATATTGAGGAGATAGTTTCTCCTTGTTTTATTTTTAGTGCCTTCTAACCTGAGAGGCTCATCTTTGGAACTCTACCAGATAACATTTCACTGCTATTCACGGGGTTGTGAGGGGCCCATTATTTCAGAAAGGGTGGCTTGCCTTGGTCGGGTTGTTGTTGTTGTTAAGTGCCATCAGGTTGAGTACAACTCATAGCGACCCTATGGGCAAATGATCTCATTGGGGAAAGGTTGTGTAGAACCATGCAAGTTTTAGAGGATAGTGTCCCACCCAGGGGATTGGATAGCTTGTTAATATGGTTAAGAAGGTAAATGACATCTTTTGGTGGGAAGATGCAAATAAAATGTGTAGAGCACTAATGTGGGAACCAGGTTTAAATGGCACAGATTGAGAAACAGGAAATGGACATTCCGTTACAATCAAGAAGAACCAGAGAGAAGAGTGTCATTTAAGCCACAGAGTCCTGCACAAACCAAAGGTGAGAAACACAGCAAGACGGAATTGTCAGAGAGAACATGGCAGAATTGTCAAAGAGGATAGAATTATCAGAGAATCAAAGAATGGTATGAAAAAAAAAAAACTTAAAAAAAAAAAAGAATGGTATGAGACAGAGCTGAGCTTGGTCCATGGACCCAGAGGGCTAGGCTTTAGCCTCTTCAGCTCTAGTCCTGAGAGTGTGGGCTCAGCACATAATTGGCAGGCAGAACAAAGAGACCTCTGCAATCCTTGCTACAAGCAGAACAGAGCCCAAGGCAGAGAAACTGAAGGTCAGAAAAGAGACCCACAAGCAAGTGACCCTAAGAAGAGTCCATCCTCACTGAAGAATTGTACCTGAATGCTTCCAATCTGAAGTTAACCTATCATTTCCCTAATAAATTCCATAACCATATTCTCTGTGAGTTCTGTGTGACCATTGCAAGGAATTGTTGTTGTTAAGCATCCTTGAGTCAAAATCAACCTATAGCTGACCCTCCAGTTAATCACACAGGGGGAGATTGTCCATCCTTCTCTCACGGAGCAGCTGGTGGATTCGAACCATGTGCCGTTGGGACTGCAGGGCAGTTTCTTATTAGCACTAGGCCACCAGAACAAGGAATTACTGAACAAAGTAGTAGAGTAAGGAGCTCTGATGGCTCCATATACTCGAGCTGTGCTACTAACCAAAAGGTCAGCTGTTTGAATCCATGGGAGTAAGGTGGACAGTCTCCTCACATAAAGATTTACAACCTTGCAAAGTGGATGGAGAATCTCTGTATGTTGGAATCAACTCAGTACCAGTAGGTTTGGTTTGGAGGATAATAAAGTAATGAGAGCCATGAGAGGGATGCTTGTCAATGGAACTGGGAAAAGATGGAGAGAGAGAGAGAGAGAGAGAGAGAGA
>NW_006399777.1:19598228-19599716 GCF_000299155.1 Elephantulus edwardii | reverse complement strand
GACTCATACCTTACTCTTCAGTGAGCTTTCAATAGCTATAAATCTCATGGAAGGAGATTACCCATCTTTCTCCCAAGGAGCAGGTGGTGGATTTGAACCCTTTTTCTTTGCAGTGCAACTCTTTATCCATTAGGCCAGCAGAACCCCCTGTGGATGTCGGACTCTGCCTCCCCCACACCCACTGCAGTTTCGATGCTGTTACAGAAGCTTTAGGAAACTAAGAGAAGGACCTGCATAAATTCCTGCCTCATTGAAACAATTCTTGTGGTTAAAATGTCTGTGGAGAACTTCCTGGGTCTAAAGACAAGGCCAATGTGTATGTAAAGTCACAACATTTGCATCTTTATAGGGCGCTAGCAAATTAAATCTGGATCAAGGAGCAGCTTCATATAAGGAATAACATGAATATAAAATTACATCATCCATCTTGAGAAGACAGCATCTTTAAATTTAGGAGATATTTTTCTCTTATTCTTTGCTCACGGTTATTATTCAAGTTTGTAGTTGGTGACTGTATCGAACTATATTCTCTAATCCACTTATTTGATTCCTGTTTTCTGCCACATAAACATAATTATGGAGAGCAATCAATTTGTTCCCATTTGATCAAGGACTAAAATAAGAATAGCAGATTACATCTCGCTGAGTTTTAAGAACACAGAAGATATTTACTGTGATTTAACTGAAATCTTGTCTGCCAGCGGAAGAATTATTTCTGTTCCTGCTTCTCAGGACCAAGGTTTGTCTGTCTGTGGACTGGGTTAGATTTGGTTTCCAAATAGCCTTCCAGAGACATCTAACTGCAGGTTCCTGTTGTTGTTTTAGTTGTTGTTGTTATTAGCTGGGTAGTTGAGCATGACTCATAGCGACCCTACGAATAAAAGATCTGAGCCCTGTTCTATCCTGTGCCATTCTCACACTTCTTGACACACAAGAGCCCATTGCAGCAGTCACTGTATCAACCCACTTAATTAAGGGTCTTCCCCTCCTTCGCTGACCCTCCACCCTTCCAAGCATCATGCCCCTCTCCGAGAAATAGCCCTCCTAGCAACATGCCCAAAGTATGTGAGGCCAAGTCTCATCATTCCTGTCTTCAAAGAGCACTCCGGCTGCATCCTCTCTAACACACATCTATTTGTTCTGTTGGCCATCCATTGATGTTCAGTGCTCTTCTCCAACACCACAGCTCAAAGGCATCAATTCTTTTTCTGTCGTCCTTATTCATCATTCATCTGTCAGATGCATAACAAGTAATCAGAAAGACTGTAGCCTGAATCAGACACACCTAATTGGAATTGCAGGTTGTTGTTATGTGCCGTTGAGTCGTTTCCGACTCATAGCCACCCTATGCACAACAGCTCTAAACCCTGCTCTATCCTGCGCCAACCGTACTGCCTCCGACACACCCATCCTGATTACCCCAGTCACCGAATCAATCCATCTCATAGAGGGTCTTCCCCTCCTGCGCTGTCCCTCCACCTTCCCAAG
>NW_006399777.1:19566572-19596228 GCF_000299155.1 Elephantulus edwardii | reverse complement strand
TATGCATACCATCAGGTGAAATCCATGTGTATAACCTGCGTTTGTGTCTCTTATAAAATGTATTTGCAATGAATAAGTCATTGATTGTACAAAATACTTTTTAAAAATTTTCAGCTTTTTACAAACTATACATTATTTAAGCGATAGCAAAAAATTTTAAAAAAGGCTCACACTTTTCGTAGAAATCTTTTCTAGAGGCATTTCATTTTGCCTTCTCTTCCAGGGCTGCTGACTTGTCATTTTGGGGTTTCAGCTTGCTCCTGCAGGAAGCCTTAGAGGTTTGGGGGTGGACAGAGTCACCTGCAGAGCAGTGCATGGCCCCTGTGCCTCCCACATCTGGGGCATCATTACAGACCTGCAAAGCTTCCCATTGAGAAACTTGTAACAGTCTGCTCCCAGGGAGGGTGGGGGGTGAGGTTGCAGGACAAAGGGGTAATCTGGTGGGGTGGCTGAACAGAAAAAAAAATTGTCTGAAGAACTAAGGAGGCGGGGATCATCTTGAGAGTACTTTTTTTTTTCCATCTGGTGGGCAGCCCTCTGCCTCTGCCCGCAGTCGTCCAGAAAATAAAAGCCCCAGGAAGCCTACCGTTAGGGGTATTGCTTCTTTTCAAAGCACAGCTCTGTTCTCTTTTTGACCCACAGCACTCAGCCCTGGGAACTGCAGAACTCAGACAACATTAGAATTCCATTTGGACTGGTTAAATGTCAGCAAACAGGATGTATTGAAAAGGATTTTTCTTTTAAATGTTTTTTTCCCTTTGTTTTCTGTTTGGTTTTGGGGTTTTTTTTTTGTGTTTTTTTTTTCTCCCCAGTTTGGAAAAGTGAAATGATCCATCTTCCAACAGCCTGGTTCTTAACTGCAAACAACTTGCGAACAACTAAGGGTGCCTTTTAGATGTCCCTAAAGCACTTGCTCCTCAAATCTGCCTGCATTTAACCCTGGAAGAGACAGGTAGTTCTTGTAAAATGTGCATCATTGAACACAATGGTCATGAACGAAAGGTGGAGAAGAAAACACGATTTCCTGGGGCAGAACCATATTCGCTTACATGAGTCCAAGTGTTTCTTTAGAATGTCTCCTAAAGCATTTGATAATGTCCTAAGGTGTCAGCAAAGCAGTAGCCAGGCACATCTAGGGGCATTTGTCACTGTTCCGAGTGGTAGCCTTATGGAGTCAGAGCTGGGAGAGGTGAACACAAAGAAACTGAGCCCTGGGGGCGGACCTGGTGAGCTATGTCCAAGTTACTAGATAGCTGTAATCACTTCAGTTCCCAGAGGCCTCGAGGATCTGTCCCTGACAGAGTCCGGGCTGCGAGACTTCAGAACCGCCTGCCTCACTCCTGGTCTCCATCCCCAAAGTGAGACTGATCCAACCTCCTTGAAGGATTGATGTCTCTTGAAGACATGAAGTTGAGATTTCACTTCTGAGAACTTAAAAGCATTTGCCTTCCATAATGGGATGCCAGGTTCTTGCGAATACCTTAGCCACCCTCTCTTGACATGAGGTATATTCCTGGCCTCCTAAATAGTCTAAAGAATGAGGTGAAGTACACAGAAAGTGAGGACTTTCGGTAAAACAAAACTGCCATTCATAAGCCTAATATTCTTTTTGGTTTTTTCTTTTTTTATTATTAATTTTAATGGAAGTTTACAGAGACTTAGGGTTTCCAATTATCCATTTGTTGCACTTTTCTCCCTGCCCACCTGCTCCCTCTCAATTCACTCTTCTCCTTGAAAAGTAAAACTCCTTCATTGCTATGCAATCCCTCTCTACTTTACTTTTTTTAGAATTCAAGTGGCACTCACAGCACAGAGCTAAGTGGTGGGCTCAGAATACTATTTTATTAGTAACCTCCACAACGTGACATTCAGGTCACCATATGGCTGTAAATCCTAGTGTGTTTTATCTGGCACAGACCTCTGGGGATTTGTTTTATGGGACCAGCTCTTAACATGTTTGCAGTCACTTTGGCTAAATGTTCCTTTGTGTGCCCATCATGTCCATTCCAGCAACCAGCAGACTGGTGGGTGATCTGTCAAATGACCAGGACTCATCAAATGACACGGAGACACAACCTCTGTCTCTGCTTGTAGGAAACAATGATAAGATACTGCTGACCAACAGCATACAAGAGTGACGTGATGCCCAGCTCACTCTGCTACCTTTAAAGATGGTGTCATTATGCTGTCATGTGTCATCGAGTCAGAACTGACACATCGCTGACCCTCCCGAGGGCTTTCAGAGGCAGTAAACAGCATGGGGGGAAACTGCCCATCCTTCTCCCATTGAGCAGCTAGTGGATTCGAACTGCGTGCCTTCAGGATTGGCAGCACAGCTCCTTACCACTAGGCCACCAGAGCTCGGTGGTTCCTCAGCACAATGCAAAACTCCATCTTTTTTTTTTTTAAGGAGGGAAGGCGTGGCTTCTCACATTTAACTCATTTCTGTGGATTTGGAACCAGCTCACGGCTGACCCTTCCCTGAGTTTCTGAGGCTATAAACTGCAGGGAGGGATATGGCTCATCGGTCTTCTGAGAGGCTCCTGGAACCGTCAGAGAGACAGTTCCCTCACAGCTCCTCCTTTACAGAGAGGAGTAGCATTCAGTGTTCAGGTAAAAACAGAGTTCATTTACCTTTCTGATAAAGACAGTAACTGTATATTAAAGGACTGTATTATTAGCTAAGGTTTTAGCTCTCCAAAGTACGGAAGAGCAATGGTGTCTCTCTGGAGACTAAGGTGCGTCTGATACAGGCCATGGTCTTCGCAATCACTTGTTATGCATCAGAGATTTGGACAATGACCAAGGAGGACAGAAGGAGAATTGATGCCTTTGAGCTGTGGTACTGGAGAAGAGTATTGAGAATACCACGGACTGCTAGGAAAACAGATTTGTCCTGGAAAGGGTTAAACCGGGTGGCTCCTTGGAGGCAAGGATTCTGAGGCTCCGTCTAACATACTTTGGACATGTTGTGAGGAGAGACAGATCCTTGGAGAAGGACATCATGCTTGGGAGGGTGGAGGGACAGCGCAGGAGGGGAAGGCCCTCTATGAGGTGGATTGATTCAGTGACTGGGATAATTGGGATGGGTGTGTCAGAGACAGTGCGATTGGCACAGGACAGAGCGGAGTTTAGGGCTGTTGTACATGGGGTCGCTATGAGTTGCAAGCGACTTGAGGGCACATAACAACAACAACAACATTATTAGCTAATGATCACATACATATCACAGAAACTTCAGAATGCTTCACGTGCCAAGAGCACTGCTGTGATTTTAAGGGATGCCATTTCCCTTTTTTAAAAAGAACCAATGCTCGTGGACCACAGGGCGTGTCAATTTTAAGACCCATCAGTCACTGTTCCCGTGCATATTGAAACTCTCAAAGCAATATCACAGCAGGCATCGAATCCGCCATAACAGTCATAGTTACGAAGCACAAATGAACCATAATAACATGTAGAATTATTTTTTTCTACGAGTTTATTTATAAAATTCAAACAAATTATTTCAATTTCCCTCACCACCCCCCCCATCAAATTGTGCAACCCAATGAATAATCCTCCCTCCCCCTGCACATCCTCATCCCTCTGCTTCTAACCTCTCCCACCCCTCCTGGATCCTTATACTCATCCTACAATAATGGTTTTATACAATATTTGTCCTTGTGGGACTGAGTTAGTTCACTCAGCATAATGCTCTCCAGTCCCTCACAAGTTAGGTAATAATTTACAAAGTTATGGCTCCTGTGTGCTGCGTAGTATTCCATTGTGTGAATGTACCCTAATTTCTCAATCCATTCATTTGTGGTTGGACATTTGGTCTGTTTCCATGTTATTGGAATGGTGAATAATGCTGCTATGAAACAGGGATACAAATTCCCATTTGTGTCTCAGTTTTCATTTTCTCAGGGTATATTCCAAGTAGTGGAACAGCTGGGTCATACGGAATTTCTATGTTCCGTTTTTGAGGAAGCATCAAACTGCCTTCCAGAATAGTTGTACCATTTTATTATCCTACCAGCAATGTATAAGAGTTCCTTTCTTGCCACATCCTCTCCAGCATGTATTACTTGCCATCCTTTTAAACTTTGCCACTGTTACTTAACTTTGGAGGGACTGGAGAGCATTATGCTGAGTGAACTAACTCAGTCCCTCAAGGATAAATATTGTATAAAATCATTATTGTAGAATGAGTATAAGGATCTGGGAGGGGTGGGAGAGGCTGGAAGCAGAGGGATGAGGATGTGCAGGGGGAGGGGGGGATTAATCATGGGGTTGTACAATTTGATGGGTGAGGGAAATTGAAAGAATCTGATTTTCAAAAACAATGTATTTTAATTTTGTAAATAAACTAGTATAAATTTAAAAGACTAGTATAAAATTAAAATAAAAGATAATTAACTGAAACATTTGTGGATCAAGAATGATCTGAAAAGACTGTTTGGTGTTCCACATTGCGCCAATATTCTGTCATTGTGGATCAGGTGAATTTACAGGGATTTCAGGAAAAATTCTATCAAAGAAAAGAAGGAAAACGGCAACTAAAGAATAATTTGCAGTGAGGATTCTGGGTGAGGACGGGCAGCGTGGGTTTGGAGGTGGGCGTGGGGTGAGGGTGGTGGAGGAAATGGGAAAGATCCAGCGTGAAAAACAATGTATTCAAACGTTGTAAATAAACCGGTTTAAAATAAAATTTTAAAAAAGATTCTGAGATCTTTTAAGCACACATAACATCTTTGCACAAAAGACAGTATAAAGAGTCAAAATAAATTCCTGATTTCTCATCTGATGAGGAGGTTCTTGTTTGAAAGTTAGAAAGCAAGAGCCGTGGGGGCGGGAGGTGGGAGAAGAAAAGCTGACTTCTCATTGGGATGCAAATCAATGCACAAAACGGTGCCCATGGGACAAGCCTAACTTTTTCTTGTAGACCTGGCCGTGCCCTGGTCACTGTTAGGTGACAGGGATGACTTCAGACGGTCGATTCAGTCTAGGATTCTCTTTAACCAGAATGTTCTGATAAAAACATTATCCATCAGAACAATCTCTCATCATAAGTGCGGGTAGGCTGGAAGCCATGCCCGAAAAGGAAGTTGATTTGCCTTATTTCTGCTTATTCTTAGTTAATTTTTCTTATTCTTAGTGACTTCTAACCGTGATGCCTAATTTTACTTATTCTTAGTGACTTCTACCATAGCCTGTGAGAGGCTCCGAAGAAACATTTCACACCTTCTCTGGCTGGCAACCACGACTGTGTGCAATTAATGCAACAATGAATGAATGGAAATCCAAAATCTCTGTGAATGTTCATTAACATTAATAAAATTTTAAAAAACAACAAACACCTTCTTTTTACTTACCCAGGTGTGACCTCCAAATAATACACTTTCCTCATCTTAGTTCAGTGTGTGTGCGTGTGTGTGTGTGTGTTGTGTGTGTTCCCAGTTTCCCCCTCTAGGCCAGTGCTTTCTGCATGAGAAGGAAATGTGATCCAAAGAATGATATTGCAGGATATTTGCCTGAGCAAATCAACAGACCCTGTCATTTTGATTTCTGCACAGGAGTTTTACATATGGATGGAATGGCGAATGTTTGGAAGCTAAAACACAAAATAAAATGTCATTACTGTATTTGCATCTATTATTAATTTATCACAGTGCATGTGAAAAAATTCATTAAAAGACAAAGATTCAGTGGCAATCTTCAAAGGCAATAGTGCAAGCTTAAAGGGAATCTGGAGAAACATACCAATTTTTTTAAAAAGTGAAATCTTATTCCCTAAAGAGATACATTCTAAAGGCTGTGTTCCAACTACTGTGAACAGATTGAGCTGAATTCTAGTGTATTTCAATAATGCTTAAAAAAAAATACAGCAGTGTAAAAAGGATAGTATTCAATGAATGATAAAAATCATAACCTTGGCTTTTGATCGACTAGTTATTTAGAAGAAAAGTTGTTCTTTATATAGTTGGAACTCCAGTCTGATTTGTCAGTGTTGCATTTTATAACATCCCACAAAAAGCCAGTTGATAAAAGGAATTCTGTTCTAATAATCATCATCCAATTATTATCATCAACCTGTGTCCCCTGGGGTCTTATTGGTTGTTCATAGGGTCGCTATAAGTTGTAGTCAACTCAATGGCACCTAACAATAATAACACAAACGGTGACACACTGGCATTCAATTTCTCTTGTAGAAAAAAATCTCAATGAATAAAGAAGGGATTTATAATTTATTACATAACTTATTTTCATTTCCAATTCTCAGACAGTAACAATTTGAAAACAATATAGGTAACTTTAGTGAGGAGGGACTTAGGATAAGAATTATTGCATCTCTCTCATAGATTCTATGAATGCTTTAAAGTGCTCTATAAACACTATATGTTTGATTAGCAGCAAAACAGTTGTCTACTTAAAACCTCACTCTCCCATAAGTATATAGATATAGATACATATACACACTGTACATAAATATCTTCTATTAATCTACCTTAACTCTGACCATTTAAATTATTCCCAGAGATTGTGCAAGGTTACAAATACTGTCTACACTGCACCACAGCCCAAGACCACTAGCACCCCAGTAGTGAAGAGACAGCCAATCTTTTCATCTGAAAAACAAACAAAAAAATCAGTTGCATATGTTGAATGCTTCAGATAAAAAAAATCCTGGGGCTACAGTGAATGCCACCATAAAGTATTCTGGGTCCTTTCCTTTTCCTTACCTAAAACTAGCTTGTCTATATAAAAGGCTAAATGCCTTTAGATAGAGTTTCAGCAAACCTGAATATAAAATAATATTTTAAAAATACAATTAAAAAAAAAACAACAAACAAACTTGGAAGAGAGTTGTGTTGGGAGTGATTTTCTTCCAGGGGAAGGATTGTGCAGCATTTTTTCTCAGGAGCTCAGTGACAGCCCTCGTCTCCGTGTTTGTGACCATCCTGGGGTGGAGTCCCTTGCACACCGCAGCTGCCGTAGGGCCTCGGACACCAGACATGTGGAAGGAGTTCCTGTAGACACACAGCCTTGGTCTCCCCTCTTCCACACCTCCCTAGCAGCACCTGACCCTGTGGGCTTCTCGAAACAACGGCTGAAGTCCAGATCTGGAACTTCACTGGGGAGAAGACCCAAGTCCCACGGGAGGCAATGTCTTCTTCATCTTTTGGC
Source organism: Elephantulus edwardii (assembly GCF_000299155.1). NCBI lineage: Eukaryota > Metazoa > Chordata > Mammalia > Macroscelidea > Macroscelididae > Elephantulus > Elephantulus edwardii. The sequence goes on along the minus strand of NW_006399777.1, from coordinate 19,589,058 downwards.
TGGAAGATTCTTGGTCCCCCATGGATAGGAGTGATACCTAGAGGAACCCATAAAAAGAAAAAAAACCTTCCTTATTGTTACAGTCTTTCACTTCACACATTCAAGTTCAAAAGCTGTGGGTCAGGCAAGTTGATAAAGCACAAACTCAAGCACATTGTTGTGGAGCAGGAACCAAAGCATTGAGTTTTCAAGACTGTAAATCGCCTGGGGAAGAGGTTGCTCCCATGACGCTGTTGGTGGATTTGAGAGGCATCGCGTCTGCGTTAGCATCGCCACTGCCGGTAGACTACACCAGCGGTTGTTATGTACCATCAAGTCAGAGCCTACGTACAGCCAACCCTCTAACAGGTTTTCAGAGGCAGTAAATCACACAAGACAACTGATCTCTATGTTGATGTTATTGTTGTTAAGTGCCGTCGAGTCATGGGTGACTCTAGCAACCCTATGAATAAAAGTCCTCAACACTTGTGTGACTTTCATCCTTTCTCCAGATTCATAGGCTTTCCAGAGGCAAGACATTATGGAAGTGGATGCCACTCCTGCTTCCAAGCTGTGTCAAATGTGTTAATGGTTACCCAAGTGTTGAGGACATAGGGTCGCTATGAGTCGCCTACGACCTGACTCCATGGCACTTAACAACAACAGCAACAAATCACGCAAGAAGAGGCTGCCTAACTTCCTTCCAAGGAGCAACTGGTGAATTCAAACCATGTGCCTTTGGGTTGGCAGTCCAATTTCTTATCACTAGGACCACCAGGACTCCCTAGATGATTCACGATGAATTTAAAAAATAATGATTCTAAACATAATGAGTCATTTTTTTTTGAAAGCTGCCTTTTATTGAGGTCCAACTCCATCTAGGGTCTTTCTCAAATTATTAACTTGATAGGGATTGATACCCCCTCATGGTGGGAAAAGAAACAATTATAACAAGCAACTGGCAGACTAAATGTCATTGTTGTTGCTAAGTGCTGTCCTGTGCATTTATTTTTTTTTTTTTTAGTGATCACAGACCTTGGGGAAGGAACACTGACTGTGCATCCAGCCCTTTTTTTTTTTAAAATTAAATTTTATTAGTTTTAATGAACATTTACAGAGATTTTGGGTTTTCATTCATTCATTGTTGTACTGTTTTCTCCACCCTTCTCCCCAGTTCGTTCTTCTTCCCCTCCCCCATGTCTGTTTTAATTGTCCAGTTGCCACAGTGCTTGTCAAAGCCAGTTCTGATTAATCTCCTTTGGCAGTGTGTCCCTTGCCATTCCCTATCACTCCTCCCTGAGAGAGACTTCACCCTGATTCATAAGGAAAAGGGGATGGCGTATTCTCTTAGCTACTTCCTGCTGAAAAGGGACGCTGTGGGTTTCAGGGTGAGTCATGTGCATTTAAAATTGTCCATTTTTCTATCATCAGTGGTCTGTTGAGAGGCCTTGTTGGCACAATGTTTAAGCACTGGGTTCCAAAGTGAGAGGTCAGGGGTTTGAACACAAGCGCGCTCTGGGAGAGAAAGGATCTGCTCCTATAAAGATTATAGACTCGGAAACCCTGCAGGTTCTTCTACCCCATCATGTGAGACAGCAGTGACTCAGTATTGACTCACCAGCACACCCACAAACGGACTCACATTAGTCAGTTGGGGAAATTATGCACATCAATGCATCTTTACCTTGTGCTTTGTTACGGATCAGCATTTATCGCAACATCGTCAAATAACAGATCAATGTACATGCCAAGTGCATTCAAAAAGATGATTTCCACCTAGTGAGTTCAAACAAGCTTACTTTTAAATACAACACTGGTAAGATGAAGACTTGCTAGACTGCATGCTTCTAGTAAGATAGCTGTTTAGCTACATGGAGTACAATTGTTGTTGTTGTTGTTAAGTGCCGTCGAGTCATAGCGACCCTATGAATCAAAGTCCTTGACACTTGCGTGACTTTCATCCTTTTTCCAGGTTCATTCGGTTTCCGGAGGCAAACTATTTACTGAAGTGGATGCCACTCCTGCTTCCAAGTTTGTTTTAACCGGGGAGCTCCACCAAACGCTGTCCACCATAGGTAACCATGATTGCATTTGGCACATCAGTGTCACAGTGTTCAGCTTCACAGCAACCACGAGTTACCTCTGTAGGACAAGTGGACACACCAGGGCTGTACGGCATAGAAGAATGTTTGACCAAAAATAATGAAGAAGAGGCCCGAGTGTCGTGGATTAAAAGTCACCCACCTTTGGCTTGGTAGCATCGCTTTCTGTCCACTAGGCCATCTGATCTCTATGTTGATGTTATTGTTGTTAAGTGCCAGCGAGCCGTAGGCACTTAATAGCAACCATTGTCGAAGTACAATTACTAGGCATAAATCAAAGCCCAGCTAGTTCCCATCAAGTCAATTATGACCCTTGACAGCCACAGTGGACTCTGGTCAAGAATGGAGCCCATTTGGGAGCCATGCAAGCTTGGCCAGATCTGTTTGACACTGTTGCGTTGTCTCTATATTACTCCGTTCCTCTGAACATAGTCCTGCCTTCTCTTGCTAGAAGCCCAGGAAGAAGGAATCTCTCATTCTGATCAGGGGTCTTTGCTGCTATTTCTGCTTCTGTCAGGTCTGTCCTGGAGGAAGTGAAACCAGGGTGCTCCTTGGAAGCGAGGAGGGCAAGACTTGGTATCACATATTTGGCGCATGTTGTGAGGAGGGGTTAGTCCTTGGAGAAGGACATCATGCTTGGAAATATCAGGATTTTAGAGGAAGTCCCTCAATGAGATGGATTGACACGGTGACTGTGGCAATGGGTCAGGGGTGTCGGAGATGATGAGGTTGGCTCAGGTCAGGGCAAGAGTCAAGCCATTGTTCATATGGTCGCTATGAGATTTAGTCAAGTCAAAGGCAAAAAACAACAGTGCAGCATTTTATGCTTAGGACCTTGTTCCTAATCAAATGCCCAAGCAGTCTCCCCCATTATTTGAGCAGTCCCAGAACTCTTCCTCAAAGAGAGATAATAGTGAGGTACTAGTTTTTCTCTAAGACTTTCTTTCTGAAAATGCCACTTCCCCCCCGTGATCTCCTTTCACTAAACTCACACCTCAATATTTAAGCTGAAAACACACCCTAACTCACATTACTGCATAAGTTGGGTTTTTTTGTTTGTTTTTTGGTTTTTTAATGCATGTAGATTTTATAGGCTTGGACTGACAGTCTGTTTGCCCACTTTGATGATACAGGAATTACAGATGGAATTCTCTGCATGGTGCTTCATCAAGATCGTGTGATAAGGCTCGACAATGGTGATGGCGATGATCATGACAATGATAAAGATGACACCGTGGACAACAGCAGAGCTGGGAGACTCTGGTAGGGGAGTCAAAGCACTGTTCCTACTTTTAAGCAAACAGCTAGGACAGCTTTTTTCCAACTTGTGTCCCATGAAAATGACAGCAAAACCCTGGAGTAAAACCGAGATCAACAGACTTCTTTCTTATAGAGCACCTGAGTTTTAAATATGTGAATACATGTTGGGAGTCTTTGAAAAATAAAAGCTGTACTTGCAACATTCCCTAAATCTATTAGGGCTAGGAAAAGAGCTCTGGTAGAAGAGGCCACAAGGCCCTGCATTGCTAACGCAAAGGTCTAGCCTCTCCAGGGTCTGAATCCACTAGCAGCTTCTCAGGAGAACGATGGGCAATCAATCTCCTGCATGATTTACAGCCTTGCAGACCCAGTGAGTGGTCAAGTCAGTTCCACAACTCTGAGTCAGCTCCAACTCCACAGCAATTTATGGGTGAGTCCTTGGATCACGATACTTCCTTCCCTAGGACACATCCACGAATGCCTCTGATAATATCGGCATTCCATAGAGTCAGCTTGAGGAAATAGACTCCTGCCAAGAAAACAAGTAGGTCTGTCTTGGAGAGGGTGAAACCAACTTTTTCCTTGGGGGGCTAGGATTTTGAAGCTCCATCTCACATACTTTGGGCACAAGGCCAGGAGAAATCGGTCCTTGGAGAAGGACAGCATGCTCAGAAGGGTGGAGGGACAGCACAGGAGAGGGATGAGATGGACTGATACAGTAACTGGGGCCGTGGGGGTTGGTGTGTTGGAATTAGTGAGACTGGCTCAGGACAGGGCAGGGTTCAGGACTGGGTTGCTATGGGTCTCAGGCAACTTGAAGACACATAACAACAAAAACATTCTATGAGATTCTAGGACATCCAGCCAACTTCATCCCTTCACCATGAAAAAAAGTCATAATGGTAACTAACAGCTGACTTGAGTTGTAGTTGGGGTTACCACTGTGGGGACTATTGGGTATTTATTTCTAAGTGTAACATAGGGTCGCTATGAGTCGGAAACGACTCGATGGCACATAACAACAACAACAACAACCTGACTCATTTCTTGGAAATTCATTTTAAACAGTGTCCACTTCCTAAACAACACACCTCTGGAAACTATGAACTTTGATAAATGTCCATAGTTATAGAAAGGCTTCAGGCCTTTTGTTCATAGAGTCACTATGAATTGTGCTCAACTTGACGGCAATCAACAACAAAAATGCAATAGCTCTAGATACAGTCAAGGATTATTTTTGCCAGTAACTGTGAAAGGTCTTTCTCCCAAGATAAATACTACCACTGCTATGAGAAGCTAAAAACTGGGGTACATGGTTTCCAAAAGGGTGATTTATTTTCATCTGGAAGCTTTTAAGAAAATTGGATGTCATATCCCACATATGTTACTTCAACTTGACTGCTTAAATCATGCCTTCCTAATCTAGTCATAATTCTAAATATAACCAGGAACAATTTTGTGACTTCTTTATTTTGCGTCTGGTTATCTGTTCATCAGTATAGGAAAAATATTGTTGTTGCTGTTGTTTTGCACCATTGAGTTGACTCCAACTGTTTTCCACTGATCGATTTCTCTTTAGGGAGCTCTGCAACTCATAGTGACCCTATACACAGTAGCTGGTGTATCCTGAGCCAATCTTTGCCTCTGACTCACCTCTCCTCGTTACCCTAGTTATTGCGTCAATCCATCTCATCTGCGGTCTTCCTCTCCTGCCCTGTCCCTTGGCCTTTCCAAGCATGATGAAAACTGTACAATGTGTTTTAATAAAAGAATTCTTTCTTTGGGAAAATAAATATGTATTTTTTTTAAAAAAAAATGATGGTAAAAGGAAAATAATAAATTGCAAAGAATTAGCAAAGTCATTAAAGAAGAGCTCGTGTACGTTTCTCCCAAGTTCTGTTTTGTCATTGGTATTTATTTGACTTTTGGCAAGTCTGAAGACGTTTATTGACTATGAACCTGAGTCTCTGAGGAAATGCTAATAAATTGTAAGAATGACCTCTGCTCTCACTATGAGCCAAAGGAACTTGAAATCATAAGATGCTGGTAGTCAAGAACACGGAAATTCCCACTACCCTGTAGGACTGAACGTATGGAGTGCTCAGTAGAAATGAAAATACAGAATCTCTGAAGTGGGAGGACAGTGGTTGTGGAGCTGGTAATTTCTATTAAGTATATACTTCTTGAAAATGAGAATTACTCATCATCACCCCTCTACAGCTAGCACTCACAACAGAACTAAATTCACAAAGGCAGTATTTTAGAAATATATCACCAAGCCAAAAGAGCAAGCAGTTGAATAATCTCAACGTGATTCATATGAACAGCCTGTCCAAACAGGAGGAGGAGAGAAATTGTTATGAAATTGACTTAACTTCAAAAAATGAATCTTATTTCTATATAATGCCCTAAATGGGTTGTTCCTGAGGTGTTCTCTTGCCGTGGCCCCTAGTTCTCTTTGGGGAAGACTTCTGGAGTCATTCACGTGATGGTCATGAGAGGGCTTTGCTAGCTAGAAAGAGAGGCAGTTGCTCAAGGCTCACAAGGCGACTCTAGGAGAATATATTACGCAGGAGGATGTGTCCTGAGACAACCCTGAGCCGTCCAGGAAAGGCCATGTGCATGTGATGCTTAAAATCCATCCGATGATTAAGCCAGGAGTAGGATCCTTGAAAAAGCCAACGTGTTGGTGCCCACTTCCATCTCCCTTACCACTCCACCACACTCTGGTCCAACACCCGTGAATCACCACGAACTGCATTTCTTTCCCTGAGGACTTTCTCTGGCCTCTGAAAGACTACTGTATTTGCCCACCGTGGGAGCAGGCCCGAAATGCCAGGAAATGAATGTCCCTTGAGGGCAGACCTCAGACAATGAATGTTAGAAACAGGAGGAGAGACCTCACAGCTCACACATTCACATACTCGTTAAGTGGGAGAACTCAAAGAGGCATGCATTGATTGCACTGCTCTTTCAGAATGCTTTCATGGGATCGAGCTCAGGTTACCCACCATGGCAACTTGCTTGATGTTGTAGTGTGCCAAGCTGATTGCATCTCCCAGAGATCTATATGATTGGAAAAACGGGCCCATAGGATTTTATGGGAAGCCAAACTTCATACCAAATATATGAAAACCCTTGGTCAGGAACTGAAGGAATTACAAATTTATAAGTTAGGATTTCTCTTGTGACAGATCACAAAAAATGAGCTGTTTGTTCCCTGCAGACAAGAGACAGCTAGGGCCCCCCTGCAGAGGGAGTGTTAACTTCCTGTGAAATACTTCCTGAGCTAAAGCATTAGGCTGACAATGGAGAAAATTTCAGCTTCATTTACAAGGAATTCTTTTTATGATTTGTTTCCCCTGATTAACAATAAATACACAGAGAAACATGACTTGGGGTCTTCAGTGGAGAACTGCTGGCCCCCTGTGTTTTATGCTCTCTGCTCTGTCTCATTCCTGGCTGTCTGTCTCATTATTAATAATTATGAAAATACTTTACCCTCGGTCTGCAACAGGATTTCCTGAACTGTATTCCTTGAAGGTAAGGATGACTAAGCTTGGCCTTCCATACTTCGGACATGCAGCCAGGCAAGGCTATTCCTTAGAGAGGGACATCATGCTTGGAAAGATGGAGGGTCGGTGAAGGAGAGAAAGACTCCCAATGAGATGGGTTGACATGGGGACTTCAGCAATGGGTGCTAGAGTCTTAGAAATGAGGAGGATGATGTAGGATAGCGCCATTGTCAAGTGGCTATGAGTTGGACTCAACTCGAGAGCACCTACCAACAACAAGACATTCCTTACAATCTCTTTGACAGCAAACAAGCAAGTCTTTCCTCCTCCACAGAGGCTGGTAAATTGGAACCACTAAACAGCTGTAAGTTTAACCACTGTACAACCAGGAGTCCTTTTAACTTGCTTCCTGGAATAGCCCTCACAGAAACTGTTAGTTGTTGCTATGTACCATCGAGTCAGAACCAAACCATAGCTGACCCTCCAGTGGGTTTTCAGAAGCAGTAAATCGCACAGGAGTAAGATTTGCCCATTTTATTCCTGGGGAGCAGCTGGTGGGTTTGAACTGCATACCTTTGGGGTGGCAGTGCAATTTCTTACCGCTAAGCCACCAGAGCTCCATCATATCAACAAAGATCACGCAAACCCAGCAAAGTACATAACACTAATAACTACAATAATTCTGTATTGGTAGCAATTGATAAAGACCATATTTTTATTCTCTGGTGACGTGGTGTGTAGGCAATTGCACTGTTAACCCAAAGATCTCTCTGCGGGACCAAATCCATCACTGTCTACAAGTGAGTTAAGTAGGCAATTTCTTCCCTGGCAATTTAGAGAAACCCAATGGAGGGTCAGCATTGAGTAGGTTCCAACTTGGCAACACCAAGTTCAAGTTCAACAGTTATATCAGAGGATGAAGTACAGGCCAAGTGAAGTGAGAAAGGTTTCTTCCTTAAGGCAAGCAAATGGCAATGCACGTCTCATCCCACGGATGTATTTTAAATTACTCAGAAATGTTGGTAGGGCTGCATGTTTCCTTTTTCTTTCCTCCTTAACATGCCATTAAAACAATGGATGGATTCTGGTGATGAAAATATGAGCTTCCGGCTTTTGGGGAATGGTACAAACAACTGTTTCATTTTAAAAATAAAATCTATAAATTATTCTCATTGAATTTTAGCCATCGCTTCTCATGATTAGTAAGGGATCACCTTTTTGCTTTAACAGAGACTAGCCATGACCACATGAAATGATACTACAGTAAGATGGACATAGATCCTACTGTTGGCCTCTATGATGGTTGCATCTGGTCTACACACACACATTTTTTTATTTAAATAATTGAAAATAAAAATGGAGTGAAGAACTCTGGGATCAAGGATAAAGAAACTGGATCTAATATAGTTATGTCAATTCATCACACTTGTAAGTAACGTCCAAGGCTTACCTGTTTGATATAAAATTATAATAGCCACTTTCCTCTACAACTTCTTCAATCACGGCCTAAATTTTAAAAATATGTAAAAAGAAAACAAAGGTCAGTGTTAAATGAAAACAACAAAATAAGACCTTTGAGAATGACTGAAAAACCCTCACCTGCATTTGCTCATATGTTATTCCCTCCTCCAAGTCGAAGCTGCTGGATAGGCCTGAAATAGATAAATTATGGAAAGCCTGACATTTGGTTCACATTTTCTTACTCTTTATTGGCAATTGTGGCTCAAACGCAGTAAAAATAGGTCAGTTTCTTCACTGTAAATTATTTTGGCTTGGACTATTCAAACTTCCCATCTCTCATGCTTTAATCATTGATTACTTTTTTGGTGGTTGGCACAAAATAATATTCACAGATTTAAGAGTACTGCTCATGGTATAAATGAGTCAATTAAATAAATTAAAGCATGTGTGTGTGTGTGTGTGTGTGTGTGTGTGCGCGCGCGCGCGTGCTTGTGTGAACCTGCATGTGTTAGAGGCAGGTGGGGAGGGATTTCAAACACAACTTCCTAATAGGTGACTTTTCAGACGAGGATATTTATTTACCTTAGCCCAAAAGTCAGAAAGGGTGAATTATGTTCCAGAAAAATAAATTCTGAGAGGCGGTGGGGACTCTCAGAAGAGAGCAAGGATCTGACCTTTTCATTTACTTGCCTAGTAGAAAATAAACTTCTATTTAATGCCAGAGGGCAAGGCTTTTTTTTGTTAGTTAGTGTGGGTATGGTACCTTAGAACCTTAAGCTACCACTTGCACTATCAAACCTCATTGCCATCCAAGTTGATGTCTACCCACAGTGATCTGATAGGGTGGAGTAGAACTTCTCCACTGGGTTTCAAAACCCATAATCTTTAGGGAAGTAGACTGGCCCATCAGTCTCCTACACAGCAGCTGGCAGGTTTGAACCACCAATCTTTTCATTAGTCGTCAAGCTCTTTAACACCTATGCCATTAGGGTGCCTTTAAATCACTCCAGTGCTGCTCAAAGCTAGGTTGGATCATTTGTGCCCAGATCCATCAACATTGACTCCTGTGGAGGTAGGGGTTCCCCTGCTGTTTTGGATAGGGAAAAAGAGAACGGGATTAAGATTGAGGAGAGAGAAGAAAAAGTGATTACTGGCTCCTTGTTCAAGTCAAGCTTCCAGAAGCTTCTCAGAGGATGGGGAGTTGGCCTTACACTTTTGTTTCTTACTCCCTGTTATGTTAGGATTGGCTTGGTCGTCTCTGGGGTGGGGCATCCAGGTACCCCAGATGAGGTGTGTCCTCATTCCACGTCAGAGGTTCTCATCTCACGGAAGTGCTATTGAACAGGGCTGGTTGACCTCATGGCTAATTCACTTGCTCTGTGGGTCGCTTTTAAAAAGCGAATGGCTTCTGACCACATTCTATCTTGATCTTAGAGAATTTCTCAAGTACAGTAGGAAGAGAGATTCTGCCAATACAGGTTTACTTTATTCCAGAAGTCTGAAACTTAGAGAAAGTTTGATAATTAAAAAAGAAAATTATTTGCCTCAATCAGACAACAAGAAATACAAGAGCCTTTCCAGTCTAAAGAGGCAAGTCTTCCCTTCACTCTGAAAGCTTCACTTCTGTTCACTCCATTGCATGACGTAACTATAGGTTTTGAAGATTCGACAATGATTTAGAAATTCTGAAACCTCTGAGTACCTTGGAAAGCAAGCGCCTTGTTAAATATAGTAATATCAAAAATGAAGCAATACTGAACATCTACCAATGACCACATACTTTTTTTATATCTTTACTCTGTGCAATGCTATAATGTAGGTCTATATTTAGCCTCCCTTTACAGGCAAGGAAACCGGCCTGCCGAAAGGTGCACTAATTAGCTCAAGGTCAGCTATTAAATATTTTAGCTGAAACTTTAATATCAGCATTCAAGTTTCCAGAGCTTGCCCTGTTAATTTCTATGTAATACTGCCTCCCTACGTAAAATGGTTAAAATGGAGAGACAGAAAGAAAGATACATGAACAGATATCCGTCTAAGGTGAATCCCTGGTTGTTGTTATGTGACGCAGGGTCAGAACTAACTGCTGAGTGACCCTCAAGCGGGTTCTCAGAGGCAGTAGGTCACCCATCTCTCTCCCACGGAGCAGTTGGCAGAGTTGAACTCTGTGCCTTTGGGTTGGCAGCTCAACTTTTTACTACTAGGCCACCGAACCCTCCTCATGTGGATTCTACAGGTAAGTTGTTGTTGTAGGGGAAACACAGTAGTTGCAAAATAGCCAAGAAAAGTGTGTTTTACCTGGTACTCTGGGTAAATATGGAAAAGATAAAAGAAGGAAAGGGGGAAATGGAGGGTCTGTAATTGGCACAATTCTATTCACACTGTGCCTCATTTTGTGGGTATGTATACACGGTTGTGCCGTTAACACAAAAGTGGAGCCTGTCTGGCTGATGAAATCCCTCTGGATCTTCTTAGGAGAAAGACAGACAAGTCTCCACCAGAGGGAATTTACAGCCTCCAGAAACCTAGTGCACGGTCAGCTCGGAGTCCGTTCCAACAAGGAGTTAGAACTTACGCAAGGTCAGCTACAAAGCTAAATGAAGTTTCTTCTTTCCCTGAATATGCTAAAATTAGGTGCTCGCCGAGTGTTCTTGGCTCTAAGGTCACATGGTCTTACGGAGAAAGAGGATATTTGCCGTTAAGAACATGGGCATAAGCTGGGAGGTTTACAAAGCATTGCCATAAATTTAAATGTAAGTTCCTTTAGGTTCCCCACTGCTGCTTTGTTGATTGTCACTGCTCTTTATAGTGCTTTTTTTCCATTTTTTTAACACATTGCCACACACTTTTAAATTGAGACTGTGCTTAGAAACAGTTTTTTTTTTTTTTTGCAGTCATTTGCGACAACGTGTTAATTAACAAACAATGATGAGAGTCAGCCCAAAGTTTGGCAAAGTTATTTGGCTTTTGTGTTAGCAATGCTTTGAAAAACTGAATAAAACATTTGAATTAAAAAAAGAGGGGGAGACAATAAAAGATGTGACATTGCAGGAAGGTGATTGGGACCATTCAACAGGTTGGAGAGAAATAAGAATGAATTAATTACATTTCTTCATGAGTAGTTGCTATCATGTTAACAAAAGCAGTCTTGGTTTTAATGTTCTTCTGCTCTGAAGGGAGTTTAAGGTGTTTTCAAATATTAACCTATGTGTGAATAAGAAAGGGACTTTCCTAGGAGGACATGCATAAGGCACTTGAGGGGAGACATGTATTGGGGTCTTTCTAAGATGGTGATCTGAACAGTTTCCTTTCACCCTCTCTCTTTCTCTCTCTCTCTCTCCCCTCTCCCTCCTTCTTTCTCTCCCTCCCTTCCTCTCTTTTCCCTCCCCCTCCTTCTCTGTGTCTGTGTCTGTGTGTGTGTATTCTAAGACACTTTCACATTTTCTCCATTATAAACATACATATTCTTTATTTTGACTTCTCTCAATAGAAGCTTCTAAGCATTTGATTTCCTCTCATTAGATAAGCAAAAGGAACCAAAATAAAATGCAATTTGCCCACACAGTTTCTGTTATTTATTTTCTAATCAATTATCCAGGAAGGTGCCACGACTGGGTAAAATCAATCCTGGGGAATTTCTCGAGTCCTAACAGATCCTCCTATCTAATCGCTGTGACAGATAATAAACATAAACACAATTTTGTTCTTTCCTAGAGAAGTGCATATGTTAGGAACCACTGTTGATTCAAATGGTACACATCTGTCAGCAAACCTGATTTCCCTGCCTCGACGGCCTTTACCTGTTGGGTCATTTGGGGATATGCTGTTTCCTGCAGATGAATGATGTAATAAATGGTAATCTGCTGTGAAGATGTTGGGCTCGATTGGTTCTGGGGAGCCTTGAGACAACTGAAATAGAAAACGCAAAAGTCAGAAAGATAGGATGAATAAACGTATAGTGCATTGAAACAAATGAGGGAGAGAACTGTTTAAAAGCGATAGATGATTAGGTATTATTGTCATGACAGGAGTCCAGAACGAAGGCTGTTCAGTAGAGTGGGCTTGGGGGGAGGGATTGTATAACAATGAAAGAATTTTTCTTTTACTTTTCAAAGAGAAGAGCAAACTGGGGGTGGGAGGGCAAGGAGAAAAGTGCAAGGATGAATGAATGGAAACCCAAAGTCTCTGTAAACGTTCATTAAAACTAATAATAATAAAAGAAAAGGCAAAAGCTGTATCTTACTTTAAGCTCAGAAAGAAAAGACGTGCCACCTCTGCGTAAGGTTTTCTATTGTCCCTGTATCCCTGCACGAACATGCCCCCCCTTCAGGGATTTATAATTCCTTGTAAACAGACAAAGAAACATCTTCTTCCTCCAAAATAACTTCTAAATTGGAGGCAGGCAAATTACAGTGAAGGCTCTTTGATAATTCCCTGGCCACATTGAAAAAAAAAAAAAACAACAACACAAAAGTGGACACACAATACTCTATACCCTTATGAGAACAAAATACAATTGGATAGGAAAATAATGGCATGAGGTCTGGGACATCAAAATGTTATTTTTATCAGATGTAGGAGACGGAATCATCTACAATTATTCAACAGAACAATATGTTTAGCTCAAGTCACCTTTTTCATGGATCTGCTTTGAACAATGCTTCCTTGTCTGACCAACGCAAACTTTCTAACTCCATTTTTCCAAATCACTACTAATTCATTGTAATCTCTAAACACTTCACCCCAGCTCTGAAGTGAAGAAGAACTCACCGAATGCCAGAATTTCATAAAATGACAACTATTCAGCAGCCTTCTTGACAGCTGAAGTTTTAAAATAAAAATTGAAGCTATAAATGCTTTTCATCTTCCTCTGACTTGTATTTTCAATCAGTGCCTGCACTGGCCAAGTTTCTATGCCTGATTTACTATCATAATGCTTTTAAGATGTCAAGCCATGCTAATAAACAAGAAGCAAACGACACAGCTTGGACTATGCAATGGTAGTAACCTCTGATGCGCATTCTCTTGTTCACAAATTGAAGCCACATTAAACAAAACAGTTTGCTTTTACAGAAAGTTCAACAACACCTTCTCATGCTATGATCCAGCAATCCCACCCTGAGATATTTATCCAAGAAAAACAACAACATATGTCAATCAAAAGACTTAAGAATGTACATTACACTCGATGACACATAACAACAATAATAAGACCTTAATAAGGTTTAACCCATTGGCAGCCCCTCCCTGGAAGTTCAAATCCACCAAGTGGCTCTATTGGAGAAAGATGGATACTCTCTTCCCGGGTAATTCACAGTCTCTGAAAATGCACTGGAGGGCCAGCGAGGAATCCTTTCTGACTCCACAGCAATGGGTTTGAATTTTTGAGTGTGACTGCTTAAACGGCCACAGGAACCACAGAAGCAAATGCTTGTGACGGTGTTCCATCCCCACACTCCCTGCCATGCTCATATCCCCATGGCAACCCCTGTGTGTCCATCCACCTCACTGAAGCGCTTCCTCTCCCCACTGGTCCTCTACCTGCCCCTGACTGATGTTCCTCCCAAGGACTGGCTCTTCTTGAAAAAATTTCTTAGCGGGGCTGGGGGGCAAACTCAGAAAAGAGGTGATACATAATGTACACTGCACTGAAACAGACGAGTCAAAGAACTGCTTAAAAGGAAGATATATGATTAGGTATTGTTTGCAGGCTAACAGTCTGGAATAGGAGCTGCATAGGAGAGTGGACTGGGGTGGGGGTAGGGAATCGTAGAACAATGAAAGAAGTTTTTTTTTCAAAGAGAAAGGCAAATCGGGGAGGACAGGGAGGAAAATGTAAAACAATGAATGAATGGAAATCCAAGTTCTCTATAAACTTTCATTAAAATCTCAATTAAAAACAAAGAAATCAACAACAGCAGCAACAACAAAAAAAACCCAAAAAACAAACAAACAAACAAACAAAAAACAACAGCAACTTCTTAAGCCTTAACAAAATACCTTGAAAGGATGAGTTTCTGGGTCTGGAAGCTAAAGATCATAGATATAAAAGACATCAAGGCAAATTGACATAATCAGAGAAATTGTTCTACTTGATACTTCGGTAAATAACAACTATTGTTTTGTTTTAAAGGCTTGTGAGCAGCCATCTATGATGCAACTACCGGCCTTGTTCAGAGAAAAGAAGTGAAAAGAAAAATCAAAGACTGTTAGTCAAGAACTGACTAAGGCACCACGTGGGCTTTAATTTCCACAAGCCTGAGATGAGAAGAGAAGAACTAGATGGGAACCTGCTAGATGGGAACCCGCTACAACTGTTGATGGCTCTGATTAAAAGATGCCTGAAACGGTAGAAGAATGGGGGGGGGGCAACAAAAAACCACCACCAACAAACCCTTAACTCAAAATCATAAGAAATAACAGACTTATCATTCAAAACTATGACCCTTAGTCACTCAAGACTAAAAATGAAATCACCACATGATTTCAATGCTAGTCAAATAATAGACAAACTTGCTGTCAGTGACGTTTCCTGAGCACTGAAGAGCAATGTCATCAGTCTAGAGACTAAGGTGCACTTGATCTAGGCCATGGTCTTTACAATTACTTGCCATGCATCAGAGAACTGGACAATGACTAAGGATGATGGAAAGAGAATTAAAGCCTTTGAGTTGTGGAGTTGGAAAAGTGTACTGAATATACCCTGGACTGCCAAGAGCACAGAAAACCTCTGTCCTGGAGAGGGTGAAATCAGTATGTTCCTTGGAGGCAAGGATTTTGGAAGTTCTGTCTGAAATAGTTTGGGTATGTTGCAAGGAAGGACCAGTCCTTGGAAAAGGACATCATACTCTGAGGGTAGAGGAACAGTATAAGAGAGGAAGACCCTGGATGAGTTGGATTGACTCAGTGACTGGGGTAATAGGGGTAAGTGTACCAGGGACAATGAGGTTGGCTCAGGACAGAGCAGGGTTCAGAGCTGTTGTACATAGGGTCACTAGGAGCAGGAGTCAACTCTATAACAACAACATAACAACAACAGGGAATTCATCAGTAACTACAGTGATGGGATTCAAGGTGTTAGAGATACAGATTGCAGATCTGGTTATTCATAGGGTTGTCATGAGTCACACTTGACAACAACAGTTGACTAATAGCCCCAGAACAATTGTTCCTTAGAACAATTATCAATACAAACTAGAAAAGGTAGTATTTTTCCCAAGAATAGAGCTGAAAGGTCTGAAGGAATAGATGGATAGATGGAAATGGGAAATATAAGGTGGAATCAAGAAGAGTGCTGTTAGAATGTGGTTTTTCAGCCAAACCACAAAATGTAATGCGAGTGAACTGATAGAGTAGAAAAGGAATTAGTTCTGTAAACTTTCACTCAAGTCAAAATAAAAAGCAGATAGATATATATAGATGATAGATAGATAGATAGATAGATAGATAGATAGATAGATAGATGATAGATAGATAGATAGACAATAGAGATAGACAAGAGATAGATAGATAGATAGATAGATAGATAGATAGATATACAAGATAGATAGATAGATAGATAGATAGATAGATAGATAGATAGATAGATAGATAGAGATAAGATGATAGATATTTAGGTAGATAGAGATAGATATTTAAATAGATATTTAGATAGATGATAAATATATGGATGGATAGATAGATAGATAAATAGATCAAATTCAATACAGGGAAACAAAGGTCACAAACTCTTCTTGTTTAAACGTGGTGGGGCTTCATGCTTTTCTTCATCGGCTTTAAAATGAGCACTTGCTCCTTGCTGGGCGCTATGCCATATTCCAAAGAATCAAAGATTAAAAAGACATAGTCACTGCCTTTGAAGGAAAAAGACAAACAAGGCTGACAAATAGCTACTTAAAACATAATCATCAGAATGGAGAGAAAAAAAAAAAAAGGATTCCTGCCTAGAGAAAGGGGAGATTAATTCTGAACAGGGAGAAAATGAAGGAAGGATTTTATGGAGGTGGTACTTTTTCAGTTCAGCAGTGAAGAATAAGAAGTATTTTCATCTCCCAAGCTGGAGCTGGCTTTCGCACAAGGAGAAGAGCCTGTCTCTGTGGTCTGGCAGGGTCTACACTGTGAGGATATGATCCACCTTCCAGGGGACGGCTCAAGCCCGGAGCATCCCATGGATGGACCGCAGGGACGGAACCTCTGTTGACCACATGATGAGTCCTGGATCTGTGCTCTCCTTTTACCATCCCTAAATCCTAAACCATATCCAGACCCTTGGCTCACCTGAAGGTTCACACCCGATGCTCCACAGACCCCCATTAGCTTGTAATAGCAGAGCAGGGAACACTGGCCTCCCTTGGAGAGGAGTTTTATCTGTCCCCTCACAGAGCCAACACTGAGGACCAGCTCATCCTCACTGGGCCCTCTCACCTGTGTTCCCCTAACACATGCTGCCTGCCACCCCATGAATCCCTGACTCTACTTCTCCAGTCAAGAAGAGGCTGCTCTGCTTATGCGAACTGAGATGCTCTCAGATAACTCAGGAGTCACTAGAGATCAAAGATGGTCAAACGTTCTGCTGCTAGACAGGAGAGCCAAGGTTCAAGGCCATCCAGAGGTACCTGGTGATCTACCTCCAAAAACTGAGCCTTTGAAAACTGCTGGGAACACAGGCCTGCTCTGATACACGTGGCGCTGCCACGAATCCCAACTACACTGATAATATTTAGGGGGAAAAATCAAAGGCAAGGAAAACAGAAAGAAATGTCCCATGTGATGCTGCCCAACACACAGGAAGACAGACCAGGAAGGAGGGGTCAACAGGAGGTCCCTTCTCTAGCAAGAGAAGAAAGGAAGACAGAAAGGAAGAGATACAAAACCGAGAAACCTTCAGTTAGGAGGGAACATGACTTGTTTCCAGGAGATGCATGGATATGGGTCAGTCGGGGGGGAAAACATTTCAGGTTCCTTTGCTCTCTGGGAGTCAGCTGCAGGCGCTCGGATAGCAGAAAACTGGGAGTACTGTGGTTCAAGTGACCTGTGTCTGAACTCGACTCTCCTGAAGATCATTTTAATCATACATATAAAACTCTAGCAAACACGGATTCTTTTCACGGGAGATTTGAGCTTACTGTCTTTTTAAAAATAAACTTATTGATATTCATAGGTCAATATCATAAAGTACTGCCATTGCTGCTACTCATGGTTTGATCTCTGCTCAGCTTGGCTTCTTTTTAGCTTGGCTTGGTCCTTTTTGGTCAACACCATCCATGGGAGAAGTCTCCGTGCTCGGACTTCTAATGTGGCGAGTTCATGATTTGTTCACCTGCAATTATCTTCTCAACTCCTCTTTATCGTGTGTGTGTGCCTGCGTGTACATGTGTGCTACCAATGCCAGGCAGCAAAGCATAATAGTACTGTTTGCATTTTGTACCAAAGAATCCATTCCATTTCCTTAATAACAAATAGGTCTAAGCTTAAGAATAGACTCATGAGGGGAGAAAATGAAATCTTAAAAAGAACCTCACTGACATTCACACAATGTACTACTGTGCAGCACTCAGGAGCAATGATTTAAAAACAAAACAAAACAAACAAAAAAAAAACCCTACAGAACTTGGGAGAGACTAGAGAGCTGAGTGAACTAACTCAGTCTCGTAAGGATAAATACCGCCTAAGACCATTGCTGTCGAAATAGGAGGATAACTAGTAAAACATGTATGGGAATGCAAGGGGGAAGGGCAAGGAGCGGAGGGGAGAGGATGGGTAGGGGCAGAAGCACTGGGTTGCACAGTTTGGTGGTTGGAGGGAGGGGGTGAGGGAAATGGGAAGGACCCAGCTGGGTGGGACCTAAAGAGATTGGGTAATGATGGGTAAGGTCCAATGATGATTGATTTTATAAAGTATAATGAATACGTATGATTGTATGAAACACAATATGAATGAAGAATAGTGTGAAACACAATGTATATGAGCTTTGTGAGCAAACTAACATAAAAACAGAACAAATTAAAAATCTCATTGGTAGCATGACTAAGTCAAATGTAAGTATATATATATGATAAATGTAAATATATATATATTAAACTGGAGTGACATCAAGCTTCTTTACCCAGGGTGGCCTAAATTGCTGTACCCAGAGTATCTCAGAAAGGAATAAATCGAGTAACCACCTCCAGGGTCTGTATACAGCCTGGCCACCAACCACGATTGAAGGATTGATAGAGGGATTCGACTTTACCATGTTGTTTTCAGTCGAATAAACAGTTTTCTTCCTGTCAGGTTGATTTATTCTGTTTGAAATTCAGTTTTAATATGTGTGAGCAGGAATATTTACTAGCATTTAGCCAACTGTTGAATTCAAATACGGAAACGTCAACCCCTTAACCAAAACAAAGAACAAAGTCAATGCAGCCGTGTTCATTCCAAGTCACGGCAATGTACCGTTGGGTGTCTAAGGTTGTAAATATTTCTACAGAAAGACTGCCTGATCTTCCATCAATCTTGTATCTATCAGATGGATTTGAACCACCAACCTTTCAGATAGCAGCCCATCACAATGTACAAGTGCTCCATACAACCACCACTGCTGTTATTGTTAGATGCCATCCAGCAAGCTCCAATAAGCAATGATCCCATGTAGAACACAACACAGCTACACACAGACACACACACACCCCGATCCCACGCCTTCCTCATTCTGTCAATGAGCTTCACCACTGTTGCTGTCACTGCGTCAATCCGTGCCAACATGACCAGAACAAGTCACATAATACCTTCCCATCTTCGTTTCCAACAACTACTCTGGAAGCACTTCTTCCAAGAGAGATTTGTTTGCTCCTTCAGTCATCGCTGGAATATTCTGTATTTTTCCTTCAACATAATAATAAATCAAAGGCATCAATTCTCCTTTGATCTTCCTTATTAACTGCCCAACCTTTGGATGCTTATGAAGCCATTCACAGTATCTTGGCTTGGATTAGGCACGCCTTCATCTTTAAACAGACATCTTTGCTCCTTAGCACTTCCCCACCACCACCACCACCACTAGTTTATTTCTAAAAGGCGAATACAAATTCAAACAAATTCTTTCCATTTCCCTCACCCCGCCCCATCAAACTGTACAACCCCATGATTAATCCTCCCCTCCCCTTGCACATCCACATCCCTCTGCTTCCAGCCTCTCCCACCCCTCCTGGATCCTTATACTCATTCTACAATAACGGTTTTATACAATATTTATCCTTGTAGGACTGAGTTACATCACTCAGCATGTTCTCCAGTCCCTCCCAAGTTAGGTAATAATTTACAAAGTTATTGCTCCTGCTGCATAGTTTTCCACTGTGTGAATGTACCATAATTTCTCAATCCATTCGTTTGTGGTTGGACATTTGGGCTGTTTCCATGTTCTTGTGATGATGAATAATGCTGCTATGAACACTGGTGTACAAATCTCAGTTTGTGCCTCAGTTCTCATATTCTCAGGGTATATTCCAAGTAGTAGAATAGCTGAGTCATATGGAATGTTTTATGTTCAGCTTCTTTTTTATATCTATATTTTGAGGACGCGCCAAACTGCCTTCCAGAATGGTTGTACCATTTTACAATCCCATCAACAAGAGTTCCTTTCTCGCCACATCCTCTCCAACATCTATTACTTGCTGCCCTGTTAAACTTTGCCACTCTTACTGGAGTGAGATGGTACCTCATTGTGGTTTTGATTTGCATCTCTCTTGATGCCAGTGATTTGGAGCATGGAAAGAGTTTTCACAGAGGAAGATATTAGAATGGCAGACAGACACATGAAGAAATGCTCGTTAGCACTTTTAAAGAGGACTCTGACAGCGTATTTGTCCAATGCAATACATCGATTAATTTCTGGACTGCTACTTCCGCGAGTGTTGACTGCAGATTCAAGCAAAGTGAAATTCTTGATAGCTTCACTCTTTCTCATCTATCATGATGCCTGTTGGTAAAATTGTGAGGATTTTTGGTTGTTTTAATGCTAAGGCTGTTTTGATGCTTTGACACTGTTTGATGTTTTTGTTGTTTTGATGCTAAGGTTTTCATCCATGCTGAAGGCTACAGTCTGATCTTCCTCAGTAATTGAGTCAAATCAGCAAGCAATGCTGTGTCATCTCTGTTAACAAAGATTGGTGATGAATCTTCTCCCAATCCTGAGGCCGCATTCTTCTTCACATAGTCCAGCTTCTAAGATTATTTGCCCAGCATACCAACAGAATAGGTATGATGAAAGGATACAACATTGATTGACAACAAATCATACATTTATACATAAATTATACAATCATACATTTCTTAATTTTGAACCATGTAGCACTCTCTCTTTCTAGTCAATGAACTGCTTCTTGGTCTATGTACATGTTGAACAATTATTATAGAATTACTATCCTTTTAAATATTAAACACACAGCAAAACACCTGAACGCCTTTGTATCGATAGCCCCCAAGTAAACCCTTTTATGATATTCTCAGTTTTCAATCAAGATCCATCTCAGGATATCAAAAATATCACTTGTTCCACAGCCTTTTCTAAATTCAAGGTCTCAGATAGTTAAATGATTTGTAGGGAGTAAGTAGAGACACTAACTTTTAACTTAGACACTTGAGGAACACAATTAAAAAATAAAATACTAGACTATAACCTTCTAAAAGTTGCTAAAATATGCACATTTTATAATTAAGGCTATTCTGATAACACTATTCAGTAAACATGCAATAATGCTGCCAGAATTTTCTATCACCCTTCTAAAAATGAAACTTGCAGAACTAAAGTTGAGAAAATTAGACCCAAAGGCATATCCCCAAGTGGATATGCTAAGCAGTGATAATGTAACTTCATAAAAAATCCAGCTTCATGTCTAAAATAAAGAAGGTCTGAATGACAACTCTTCTGAAGTTGTTTTGGTAACCAAAGGAATTCTTATATATGGAATACTGTACCTTTTTAATTTCCGATTTCAAATTGCAAGGGTTGCTCTGCTGACTGAAGAGGGATTTCTTGAATCTTTCTATAACCCTTCTTTTCAAGTTGTGGTGCAATGCAGGAGGAAGCTGTGGAAAATGACAAAGAACTCACTAGAGCCAAACTGTGAATGTGGCACAATTTCCTGGAAGCATTTACTGACAAGAGAATGTAACTATAGTCATTCAACAGAACTAACAGTTTGGATTTTACTCCAAGAAGCATGTGACTTTGTGCCACAATTCTTTATTCTGTGGTTTAGAATGAGATTACTTGGCAGCCAATTTCCTAGTATTCACTGATGGGAAAAGTAACAATATTCACTTAACAGAACTAAACAAGGATTTAGATTTTACTCCTAGCAGCATGTTATTGTATGCTACAATTCTTTATTCTATGATCTAAAAGGAATAAGATACATTACTTCATTTCATTTCCAAAGTCTGCTTTCATTTATCTTAGCCTTTCTTTTTTATGGATGTTACTTTGACCTAGAAACAAAGTTATATAAATGTATACATGTAAATTGAGTCTTACAGCCTTGACAAGATGAAACAATACTTTATCATGTTTCTAAGTGCTCCAACATACCCAGATCCTGCTTAACAGCCAGCCCTGGACCTTGGCCTGATGAAACTTTCTGTAGTAGAAGATTGCTATCTATGTTAGCTCACAGTCAAATACCTGCCTGGAAGTGCTCCTGTAAAGTCAGCCAGAGTGAGGTCTGATTTTAGAAGTATGTCTTAGACAGGGGAAAAAGAGAATAAATTAGGGCTGAACAGGATGAGTTTGGTTTCATAGGAAGTCACTGGATAGATAGACAGATAGATAGATAGATCGATAGATAGATAGATAGATAGACAGATAGATAGATAGATAGAGATATAGAAAGAATACAGATATATACATATTACAGTATATTTTTTCTATTTAATTTTCCCTCCAATTCATTCATTGTTGCACATTTTCCTGCCTGCCCACCCCTCAACTTTTCTCTTTGAAAAGAAAAAAAATTCTTTCACTGTTATACAATCTCCCTCCCCACGTAAGTCCACAGTCCACTTTACTATGCATTTCTTTTTCTGGAATATTGTTATGAAAATAATAGCTAATCATATATTCTTTTTAAACAGCTCTTTTCCTCATCTGTTTCAATGCAGTATACATTATTTATCCCCTCTTTTCTTAGG
>NW_006399777.1:19560350-19566472 GCF_000299155.1 Elephantulus edwardii | reverse complement strand
GGCACCCCCAACCCTGATGACAGTCCCATTTTTACAACAGTGGCACCATGCGGTATTTATCCTTTTGTGACTGAGATATTTCACTCAGCATAATGTCCTCCAAGGTCATCCAGTTTGCATAATATTTTAGTGAGTTCCTTGTTTTTAAATGCTGCATAGTATTCCATTGTGAGTGAATATACCACAACTTCTCTATCCATTCATTTTCTGATGGGCACTTGAGTTCTTTCCAACTCTTTCCTATTGTGAACAAAGCAGTAATAAACGTGAATGTGCATGGAAATGGGATTTTTAAAAGTTGATTCTGCCATGCTTTGTAAGTTAGATTTCTACAAAGAAAGCAAAGACCTTTGGAAATAAAGAGCAATGAAGGATAAAGTAAAACTTTTGAGAAAAACAGAGGAAAAAGAGGGGAATTTTTAAGGGTCTTAGGGTCAAAGTGATGTTAGGCTTTATTGAAAACACGGGAAGGACTTGAACAGAAATAAAAAGGAATCAACTTGTTTTTTTTAAAAAGAGACTGGTGTGCAAGGAGAAATATGGTATTATAATCTTGTAAGATAAAAACAAAACATGGAATTCAAAACTCAAGGCAGACTAAAAGTCAATATGGTAGATATAATCTCTCATACTGGCTACCACCCCCAGCCCCAGCCCCTCTGTGTCGCCCCCTCAGGACCTTCTTCCCATGCACTCTCTGGACTTTCAGAGCAGTGGAGGGTCAACTAAAATGATGTGGACCATGTGGAGGGTGAGGCAGTGAAATCCCTGCATGCTTGCTCTACCTCTGGCCTCCCTTCTGTAGGGATGTGTTGTCCACCTTCCTGGATAGAACAGCTAAACATGGGGGAGCGTCCTCTGACATGTCACTGTAAGTGGAAAATAAACACACACTGGGCTGAGCCAGAACATTTTCTACACTATAACTTCCCTTAGCCCGACTAACTCGGGGATACAAAGAAAATGGAAAGTGCATTACAGAGTTTATGGGGCTCGTGACAGCTGGGAGCAGAGCCAAAGTAAAACTGTCTGTCATCTCAAACACAAGGGAATGCAGAGCTCGGGGCAATACAAGGCATAGAGCAACAGTAATTCATTATATAAAACATAATGAATATGGATGATTGTATAAAACACAAAGACTATGCCATGGACTGCTAAGAGAACAGATCTGTCCTGGAGAGGGTGAAATCAGGCTGCTCCTCAGAGGGAAAGATTTTGAAGCTCTGTCTGAATTACTTTGGGTATGTTGCAAGGAAGGACCAGTCCTTGGAGAGGGATATCACGCTTGGAAGGATGGAGGGATAGCACAGGAAAGGAAAATCCTGGATGAGATGGATTGACTCATTGTCTACAGTAATGGGAGGTAGGGGTGTCAGAGACATACCTTCAGGTTAGCTATCTTGAGGTTGGCTCAAGATAGAGCAGGGTTCAGAGCTGTTGTACATAGGGTCTCTATGAGTTGCAAATGATTTAACAGCATATAACAACATGTCCAAAACCTGATGTATAGGAATGATTATATACTATCAATTTAAAAAAACAAACAGAAAATTAAATCACCTTCGGCAAGAGTAAATAAAAAGAGATCATTTCAAGCTCAAGAAAGCATTATTTGTCATCCTACAGAACAGAAAACTGATGAACTTGGAAAATGTTTTTAGAATGTGCCTTCAATCCTAATGCTTGAGTTAAAGTAAAGTTAAATAGAGAGGAGTTTAAGACTGTTCTGGAGACTTGGCTCCAGCACACAGTTCTAATCACTGATAACTGTCCTGATCATTGGCTAACACGATGAGTAAATGGGGGAAGGTAAGAAACAGAAAGAGCACAGTATTTCCCAGCTCTAAGAGCCAGGTAAATATATGAGAAAGAAAATGAGGCTGATATGTGTGTGCACGAGACATTAGCAAGAGTGGAATGGCTTTAATTCTGGATGGAAACAGACAGTGAAGGGGAAAGCATAAGCATGTATTCCTTGCAAGCTAATGGGTCTGAGTGGTGAGGGAGTAGGGAAGGGCTGGAGAGACAGAGTTTGATGCTCCTTTCTGGTCTACCAGCTGAAGGTTGCCATTTCCTGTAATCAAACACCAGAGGGCAGTGTTGCTCTTGGTGGTTCTGACCATGGTTCACCTTAGGTGAAATACCTGGCTGCCTGGTACAATAAACTTTGATGGCCTGAAGCACAAGAGAGATCATCATTGCTTCCTTCAAAGAGGGCTTTCCTCAGGACTGGCGTCTATAATATTATATCAGTCCGTTGTTGTGTATCATAAAGTTAGAACTGACAGCTGATTTTCATTGCAAGAGTGGGGATTGCCCATCCTTCTCCCCACAGAGCATCCGGTGACCTTGAACAATTTGTCTTCGGGATGGCAGGTGCCTTCCGGTCAAGTACAACTCAGAGCGACCCTATGAACTTCATATCTGCACCCTGTCCTAGCTGGTGCCATCCTTCTCATTTCTGACCATTTGAGCTCACTGCTGTTGTCACTATCTCAATTCATTTCATCGAGGGTCTTCCTCTCTTGAGCCGGCCATCTAGTCTTCCAAGCATGTTGTCTTTTCCAAGAACAAGCCCCTCCTAACAAGATGCACAAAGGTTTTGAGACAAAGTTTTATTATCCTTCGCTCTAAGATGTATGCTAGTTTCACTTTCTCCAAGACATTTTTGTTTGTTCTTTTGGCAGTCCATGGGATATTTAGGGCTCTTTTCCAGCACCGCAACTCAAAGATATTGATTCTTCTGTCATCTTTACTCACTGTTCAAATTTCAGACATGTGGAAAGTCATTGAAAACAGTATGATTTGGATCAGGCACCTTAGTCTTTAAACTGACATCCTTGCTCTTCAGCACTTTGGAGAAGTTTCTGGCTGCAGACTGTCCCAATGTAACATGCCTTTTGATTTCCTGACCGCTCATACCAAGGTTGTTGATTGTGGATGCACGTAAAAGAAAATATTTGACAATGTCTATCTTTTCTCCATCAATCCTGATGTTGCCTATTGGTCCTGTGGTGACATTTTTTATTTTCTTGACGTTGAGATGCAATCCATACTGAAGGCTGTAGTCCTTGATCTTCTGCAGCAAGAGTTTCAAGTCCTCCTCATTTTTACCAAGCAAGGTTATGTCATCTGGGTAACATAGGCTGTTGACAAGTCTTCCTCTGATCCTGCTGCCACATTCTTCTTCGTAAAGTCCAGCTTTTGAATGTTTTGGTCCTGTTTACTGTTTGCTTCTAATGCCACAAATGCAATCTCTGCTCCACCTATCATAATGTCATAGGGATCCCTGGTGATCAAGGTCAAGTGGTAGGAAGTTGTACTACCAACACAAAGGCAGGCACTCTGAATCCACCTGTGTGAAGTTATGAGAGAAAGATAGCTAATCTCCTCCCATGCAATATATACCTCTGAAAACCCACTGGAGGATCAGTTATGAGTCAGTTCCTACTTGATGACACGTAAGAACAATAATCATGATGTTGTCTACTGGGCCAGTGCTGAGGAATTTTTTGTGTCTTGAATTTGTGATGAAATCCATATTGAGAGTTATAGTCATCCATTTTCTGCAGTGAAGTCTTCAATTTCTGCAAGCAGGGTAGTATTAGCTGCATAAAAGATTGGTGATGATTCTTTCTTCTATCAATCCTGATACCGCATTCTTCTTCATATAGTCCAGATTCTTGAATGATTTGCTCAGCATACAGACTGAACAGGTTTGGAGAAGGGACACAATCCTGATGTATATGTTGCTTCTTGATCTATGTATAGATTTTTGCAAGAGCACAATTAAGTGTTCTGGAGTTCCCATTCTTCTCAACACGAGTTATATTTTGTTATGTTTTATACAGTCAAATGTCTTTGCATTGTCACACAAGTCAACATCTTTCTGATAATCTCCACAATCAGCCAGGATCCTTCTCATATCAGCAAGGATATGATTCATGAGAACAGAATCAGTCATCACACAGTCTCTTCTGAATCCAGTTTTATTTCTGCTGCTCCCTGTCAATGGACATTAGGCATTTTTTCTATGTTAGGTATTTTTTAATAATCTTCAATACGTTCTTACTTGCATGTGATGATACTATTGATACAGTTTGATAATTCCACATTCTGCTAGATTACCTGGGGGGAATGGCCACAAATATCTTTTCCAGTCAGCTGGCCAGGTAACTGTCTTCCAAATTTCTTGGTATCGACTAGTGAGCATGTGCAGGGCTGCATCTGTTTGTTAAAACATGTAAATTGAAATTCCATCAATTCCTGGAGTCTTATTTTTGCCAATGCCTTCAGTGCACCCTGACCTACTTCCTTCAATGATATCATTGGTTCTTCATCTTATGCTACTTCCTGAAATACTTCAGTGTTGACCAATTCTCTCTGGTACTGTGACTTTGTGTATTCCTTTCATCTTCTTTTGATACTTCACACACCATTCAATATTTTGCCCCTAGATCCTTCAGTCTTGCAATTTGGACTTAAACTTGTTTTTCAGTTCTTTCAGCTTGAGAAATGCAAAGCAAATTTTCCCCTTCTAATTCCAGATCTTTGCATATTTCATTTTAAACTTTGTTTTGTATTTTTATTTGAAGTCTCCTGTTCCTCTCTTTTCCTCCAGTGTTTGTCCCTTTCTGTGACATCTCTTCAATATAGTGCAAGTTTCAGGGTCTCTTCTGACATGTTGGTGTTTTATTTCTCCTCTGTCTTTGTAATCATCCTTTACTCTCTTCACGATAATGTCTTCCCACTACACATCTGGTCTTCGATGATTAGTGTTTCAATACTTCAAATCTGTTCTTGAGATGGTTTTTTCCATTCACATGTGATAGACTCAAGGTCATATGTAGATTCTCGAGGATTTATTTTCATTTTCTTCAACTTCAGTTTGAACTAAAGCCTTCAATATGGAGTATACACCACTTCAATTTGACAACAGTCTTCAAATAATGGATTAGATCTCAATACCACAGAAATTCTCTCCACTGGACATATACAACATACTGCTAGATGGAGAAAAGATTAAAGTTGCCAATTTTTTTTTACTTTTTCCACAATCAACACCTATTATAACAGCAATTAAGAATCCAAAGATGTGTTACATTGAGGAAATAACCAGTTAAGGGCCTCTCCAAATTGCTAAACAGCAACAATGTATGCTTAAATCCCAAGGTGCATCTGATCCAAGCCATTGTGTTTTTAATTGTTTCCTGATATCAATTGCCTGTGATGTAAGTTATAGCTTCTGAAAATCCACTAGCAATTGGGCTCTGAGTCAGCTCTGGTTCAGGGAGTACCTAACAACAAAACATGTATCTAAAAGCTGGATAAAGAATATAGAGGAAAGAAGAAGAATCAGTGCCTTTGAACTGTACTGATTATGCCACAGAAAAAGAACAAACAAGTCTTTCCTGGAAGAAGTGGAACCAAGACGCTTCTTAGAGGCGAGGACGGTGAATCTTAGTCCCACATACTTGGAGCATGTTGTAGGAGGGGCCAGTCCTTAGATCACGGAGGATCTGGAAAAGCAGAAGACCTTCCACAAAACAGACTGACGTAGCGGCGTTAACAACGGGGTTGAGCGTGTTGGAGACCGTGAAGACTGTGCTGGGTAGGGCAGCGATGTGCACAGGTTAGCTCGTCACCTGTCTGCAGGCACGTATCAACGATGGCCTAACAATCCTCACAAAAAGCAACATGACAAGATAACACTCCTTCAGCTTGTGTTTCCTACACAGGCAATGTTGGAAAGCATTGTACAGCAGTAATTTTCAGTACGGATACACCTCATTTTCAAAGTTTTTTGAGTAAGGTTTTAAAATTGCATACAAGATGATGAGTCATGTTTAACCTAATTGTATATAATAACAAAAACGAAAGCCTCTTGTGGTAGAGTCAGTTTCTGATGCACAACTATCCTATAGGGTGTTCAAGGCTGTAATCTTTATGGAATCAAATTGTCGCATCTTTTTCCCACAGGGCAGCTAATGGGTTTGAACTGTAAACATTTCAGTTAGTGGACAAGTACTTAACCACGGTGCTATGTGGGCCCCTATGAGATAGATTAGATATAGAGATAGAGAGATAGATAGATAGATATAGAGATAGAGACAGAGACA
>NW_006399777.1:19557319-19559895 GCF_000299155.1 Elephantulus edwardii | reverse complement strand
ACATGCAGGAGTGGCATCCACTTCCTAAACAACATGCCTCTGGAAACTCTATGAACTTTGAGACATGATGATAGTTATAGAAAGGCTTCAGGTCTTTTGTTCATAGCGTTGCAATGAGTCATGCTCAACTCAACAGCAATAAACAGAAACAACAATAGATAGATAGATAGATAGATAGATAGATAGATAGATAGATAGATAGACAGACAGATAGATAGAGATGGAGAGATATACTTATATATAGAGAGAGCTATATATGGAATAGATATTATTAACAGACTATTAATATTACTACCTATGATAGCAGAGCCTGGGTGGTCCTTAGAGGGAAGGCTGGTGAAACTTCATCCCCCATCCTTTAAGCATGTTGCTTGAAGGGGCCAGTCCTTGCAAAAGGACATCATGGTTGGAAAAGTAGAGGGTCAGTGAAGGAAGGGAAGACCCGCAGTGAGATGGACTGACACAGCAATCCTAACAAGGGCTCAAGTAGGGCGGTGATGGTCAGGATGGCACAGGAGGGAACAAGGTTCTGATCTGTCATTTATGGGGGCGCTGAGAGTCATAGGGGGCTCAAGAGCATCTAACAACAAACAACAATGATTCAGAGAGCTCCGGTGGCCTCGTGAGTAAGGAGTTGCATTGCCAACCCAAAGACAGGTAGTTCGAATCCACCAGAGGCTCTGTGGGATAAAAGATGGGTTGGGGTAAAGGTGGGCAATCTCCTCCCATGTAAATTTCAGCTGCTGAAAAGCTGTTGGAGGGTCAGCTATGAGTTGGCTTGAACTCAATAACAATGCAAGAGAGCGACCTATGATCTGTGTGTTACAGGCACCCTGATTCCCATTCCTATGCATTATTTAATACTTCACAACAAGCTTAGACAACAGATTCTATGTCACGGGTGAGGAAAATCAATAAATATTAAAAGATCATTCAACACAAAGGAATGCTTTCTCAGTTACTCAGTTTCTAGTGTTAACTGTTCTTCTGGTGTAAACACCATGCCCAGCGGAATGGTTGTAGTAGCTTATACTTAACATAGTTAAACATTTTAACTACCTTTATTTTCTTCGTGGAAAAACTGATTCTAAAGATAATAACTTCCTCAAGGTCACAAATTAAAAGATGTGAAGTCTTTTGGTTGTTCATGTTTACGTGTATATGTATGTGTTTCTTCTATTTCACAAAGAAAAGAAAATGAGATAGATTTTCTGTATGTCTTATCTCAAGGGTTTTTCCCCCATCGATCCTGGGTAATATAGAAGGTGCTCTGGTGGCTGAGTCTGTAGAGTGCTGTGCTGCTAGCCATAAGGTTCAAATCCACCACTGGCTGCAGGGGAGAAAGATGGGCAAATTTCCACCCATAAGATTCATACTAGATGGTTAACAAACACATGATGAAATGTTCAAAATCCCCAGCTCTAAGAGAGATGCAAATCAAAACAACTGTGAGATGTCATCTCACCCCAATAACAATAGCAAAATTCAACAGAACAGCAAACAACAAAAGCTGGTGAGATTGTGGAGAAACTGGAACTCTTATTCTCTGTTGGTGGGAGTATAAAGATGATGCAATCACTACGGAAGGCAGAATGGTACTTTCTCAAAAAGTTGCAAGTAGAAATACAATTTGACCCAGCAATTCCACTATTGGGAATATGCCCTAAACAAACCAAAACTGCCACCCAAGCAGATATATGCACACTCATGTTTATTATTGCTTTGTTTACAATAGCAAAGTGTTCACAACCCAAGTGCCCATCAGTGAACAAATGATAGAGACGCTGTGGTAGATTTATATAGTGGAATACTATGCAGCACTGAAAAACAAGGTACTCATGAATTATACAAGATGAGTGACCCGGGAGGACATTATGCTGAGTGAAATATCTCAGTCACAAAAGGACAAATACTGCATCATGCCACTGATATAAAACAGGATTGACATCGGCATTGAGGAGAAACTAAGAAAAGAGGGGATAAATAATGTACACTGCATTAAAACAGAGGTGGGAAAGAACTGTTCAAAAGGAATATATAATTAGGTATTATTTGCATGACAAGAGTCCAGAATAAGAGCTGCATAGTAAAGTGGATGGTGGAGGAGGGAATGTATAACAATAAAAGAAATTTTTTTCCCTTTTCTAAAAGAAAAGCGAACTGGGGGGAAGGGATGGACAGCGAGAAAAATGTGCAACAATGAATGAGAAGAAATCCACGTTCTCTATAAACTTTCATTAAAATCTCAATTAAAAAAATATTTATATGCACACCCATATTTATTGCAGCTTTGTTTACAATAGCAGAGTTGGAAGCAACCCAAGTGTCCATCAACAAACAAATGGATAGAGAAGCTGTGGTATATTCACACAATGGAATACTATGCTGCACTGAAAAACAAGGAACTCATGCACTATTATTCAAAATGGGTGACCCCGGAGGACATTATACTGAGTGAAATGTCTCAGTCACAAAGGGACAAATACTGCATGGTGCCACTGTTGTAGAATGGAACTGACATCAGGGTTGGGATAAGACTGAGAAAAAAACTGGATAAATGATGTATACTGTATTGA
>NW_006399777.1:19555710-19556907 GCF_000299155.1 Elephantulus edwardii | reverse complement strand
AAAAATACATAGATTCTTTATCAAGAATTGCATTGTTTAGCATATCCAAAAGTCCACCATCAGACCATCTACAGCACATAGGCCTCCATGTGATAAAGACACTTAAATTAGCATGTTATTCTATAAAAGTGGTTGATATTTAGCACTATTACTATTTAAAAGATTTCCCAAAATGTTAAAAAATGTCAAGATTATCATCAAAATACATATGCATCATACGAAACTCCCTTTAGCATCTTCAGCCCTGACACATGAATCCATTTGACAATCACTGCTTCCCCTAATATTTCGCTTCTGGTTTTCTTGCAAGTAAGCAAGACATCCAGATGAGAAGGGGCAAATGGCTCTATCGTCAGACATTCTGGCAGAGAGATATTTTCCGGAGCCCTTGATCAAAGTCAAATGGCTGACCTGGATTCATGTTTCTGCTGTATGTGGTAGAATTAAAACCGAAGTCTACAGCCCCAGCTCCTAAAAGTCCTTACCTAACTAGAAACCATAGATAGCAAGGTAGATATTTTTCTGAAGTCAAGTCAGGATGTGGAAGAATACATCCTAACGAGAGGATCTTACCCAAACACATTTGTGCGAAATGGACTTTCATGAATGGAATGTTGATAACAAAATCTCAAGAAAAAGACCTTGGATGCCTAACTGTGACCTAATCTCCCTAGGAAATAGGGAAGAATCTGCCTGAGCTAGTAGTTCCAAGAAAAAGGCCTTGGCACATATTCTTATCACCAATCCTGGACTCAGACAGCTCCAAATAATGTTTTACATAAAAATAGGTATTTTTACAACTTTTCATGGAGCCCTCAGGCCCAGTGGGTTTAAAGAGGCTATTAAGTCACACGGGACTTACAGAAGAGCTCTGGTGGCCTAGTGGCAAGAAGCTGCGCTGCAATCGCAAAAGTATGCGGTTCCAGTCCACCAGCTGCTCTGTGTGGGATGAGGATGAGCAATCTCCTTCAGTGAGATTAACTGCCCCTGAAAACCCACTGAAGGGCCAGCTGTGGGTCAGTTCAGACTCAACGGTACACAGCAATAGCAGCAAAGTCACACTGGAGAAGACTGTTCATCTTTCTCCTGTAGATAAGCTGGGGGAAATGAACTCTCTGACTTTGGGTTAACAATACAACTCCTTACCCAGTCAGCTATCCAAGCTGTATCCTTCCTTCCTTCCTTCCTTCCTTCCTT
>NW_006399777.1:19547487-19555046 GCF_000299155.1 Elephantulus edwardii | reverse complement strand
CGCTATGAGTCACAAGCGACTCAATGGCCCATAACAACAACAACAACAACAACAACAACAACATTTCAGTTCTGTAAGGTATATATTGTGAGCATCTTGAATGTGATTGTCGGCCTCTCTGAGGTTGTACCCCAGCATGTACATCCAGTAGAAACCCTTTCCCTCTTGGCTTCACCATCTCTTTTCTGACTTTGATGAATGATGATGAACCAATCAGGACCTTTACTGTACCTTCCTCTTCCAGCTCAATAATCATCTCTGGCTGAGTCTCGCTCTTGAAGTTGCCATGCTTTCGCACATGTGAGCTGGTGAACACTCACTGGAATAGATATTTAAAGTGAAATGCTTTTGTTGTTGTTAGGTGTCGTTGGAACTGACCCAAAGCTGACCCTCCAGTGGTTTTCAGAGGCTATAAATTACACAGGAGGAGATTGCCCACTTTTTCTCCGAGGAGCTAGTGGATTCAAACCACCTTTTTTTGGCATTAGTAGTGCAATTCTTTACCACTACACTACCAGAACTCCCTTAAAGAAATGAACTTCATAGTAAGGTTGAGTGATTCTCAGTGCAGCAATCCCCAGTGCCGAGGATACTGATGGCAATCAGCAGGATAGATTTTGCCTAAGGACAGAACATTTGTATTCCCAGTCATATTTCTTTTCCTGTTGGCAACAATTGTGGAACTTAGATAGCAATCTGAAGGATCTCCAAACAAATTTCCCCAAGGGGGTAGACGTTTGATTCGTAAAGCTACTGTAGTCCATTGTGGTTATGTGCCATCAAGTCTCTTGTAAAACCCTCTGTACATCAGCTCTGAAGCCTGCCCTGTCCTGAGCCAGTCTCACTGACTCCGACACACCTAATCCCATTGTTCCGGTTATCATGTCAATCCATCTCATCAGGGGTCTTCCCCTCCTGTGCTGTCGCTCCACTCTTCCAGGCATGATGTCCTTTTCTAAGGACCAGTCCCTCCTGGCCACATGCCCAAAGTAAGTGAGGCAGAGCTTCAAAATCCTAGCCTCCAAGGAGAAACTTGGTTTCACCCTCTCCAAGACAGACCTATTTATTCTCCTGGCAGTCCATGGTTTGTATAACACTCTTCTTGAGCACCACAGCTCAAATGCATCAGTTCTTCTTCAGTCATCCCTAGTCACTGTCCAACTCTTTGATGCATAGCATGTAATTGTGAAGACCAGGGCCTGGATCAGGCACACCTTAGTCTCTAGACTGTTGAGTGAAATAACTCAGTCACAAAGGGACAAATAGTGCAGGGGACCCCTGGTGTGCAAAAAGGAGGGTAGTTCACTAAGAGGTAAGGTGGAAGGAGGAGCATAGAAATGGAATGGATGGGCAAAGAACACTATAAGGAACAAGTCAAAGAAAGATCAACGGGGAAGAATCGAAATAAAGACAATAGAGCTGTGACCACTAGCAGATAGGAACAAGGTACATAAGGGAAAGAGGTGAAGGGGTGTGGAAGGAGAAAGAGGGAATCACCAGGTTCACTGGGAATGGTTGGGGCTTGGGAGTGAAGGAGTAAGTAAGGTGCAATGGGGACTTGAAGAGATGGGGAGATAAAATACATCAATGTTGTCGTATGGTTGTTGTTGTTGTTGTTGTGCACCGTCAAGTAGGAAATGACCCAGAGCTCACTCTCTGGGGTTTTCAGAGGCAGTTAATCGTACAGGAGGAGACTGCCCATACTTCTCCCATGGAGCAGATGGTGGCCTCAAACCACAAGCCTTGTGGATTGCAGTGCAGCTTCTTGCCACTAGGCCATCAGTTGTTGTTTTATGCCATCAAGCCACCTGCAACTCATAGCAACCCTTTGTACTACGGCCCTAAACCCTGCTCTACCCTGTGCCAATCTCACCATCTCCAACACACCTGCCACCATTACCCCAGTCACTGAATCAATCCATCTCATCAAGGATCTTCCTCTCTTGCGCTGTTCCTCCACCCTCCCAAGCCTGACGTCCCTCTCCAAGGACTGGACCAGAGCTCCCTAATACATCAATAGTCATCAATTATATAAAACACAATGAACAGAAATGATTGTATGAAACAAAATGAGTAGAAATGAAACAATGTTTTGAATGACCGTGTAAAAACTGAAGATAAGAATAAATAACTAAGGTAAAAAACAGCTACTGTGTACTGACTGATCTTCAAACCATTTCATTAAGCACAGCATAACCCTAATGTTTGCACTGACTGCATAGATCTTGTCCGAGTCACAATACGTGACAGTTAGCCAAGGTCCTTTGGTCATTTTAGAAACCTCCAGGCTCGCTTTGGCTTCCTGTAAATGTCAAGTCAGTAAAAGTGCAGCAGAGAATGGTAACAGCCTGCCTTTCAAAAGGGGCGGTTGGCACAGATCTATCTCCATGGGAAGTAAAGAGGAAAGGCAATCACCACAAAAAG
Source organism: Elephantulus edwardii (assembly GCF_000299155.1). Lineage (NCBI taxonomy): Eukaryota > Metazoa > Chordata > Mammalia > Macroscelidea > Macroscelididae > Elephantulus > Elephantulus edwardii. The sequence continues at coordinate 19,552,622 of NW_006399777.1, read as the reverse complement.
CAAGACACTTGCTCTAGAGAGTTCGTCTGCTGGTTGTCAGGAGGTCGCTGGCCCTGCAGCGCTGGGCACCACCAAGCACAGCTGTGAGAATTTGCACAGACATGCGCATATGGGAACAAGAGGGTCTGTTGACTTGTTTTGTCAATTCCATTTGACCTCTAGCAGTTTTCTGATACAATTAGGAGAGACAGGAAATTAATCTTGCTCATTAGCCTGCTGCAAATCCACTAGTGTAATCTTCAGACTTGGGTTTTTCCACTTGTATGTGAAAGGCACTGACTTCGTTTTGCACTGTTAAGTTGAAGTTGCCCAGGGGAGAATTGTTTCTTATCATGTACAGAGTCATCAACTTTAATGTGTTCTCAAAATAGACTTTAAAAATCACAGTGGTCATATCTAAACTCATCAGAATGCCATCTTGGAAAAAAAAAAGAATTTGTTATGCTGCTAGTTTAAAGGTATAATAATAAAGATAATGATGTCATTCTTGTCACAAAAATACAAGATTCAATACAGATTCTTTACTGAGATTAAATCAAGAAATGGGACTATAAATGTTTTATGTATAAAAATTAGCAAGACAGACATAAGAAAACTATGAGGAAGCTTCAAAGGCTATAGTCTCTCAATTTTACAGTTAGTAGTGGAAGTAACTTGTAAAAATCTAAAGTTGCTGCCAAAAAACTTCAGAATGCATTCCCAATATTTCTATATTAATATTTAAATGGAAATGCATTTTAAAAGAATATCCTTACTCAGTATAGATGTTGTTGTATACAACAGAATCGACTCATAACTGATACTCCAAAGGGTTTCAGAAGCCTAAATCTCACAAGAGGAGATTGCCCCTCCTTCTCCCACAGAGTAGCTGGTAGATTCCAAGAGCATGACTTTGGGGTTGAACTACGACTTCTTATCACTAGGCCACCAGAGTTCCTATAGCTACAGGCTTATAGACAAATGATATCTTGACTAAGTTTGATTATATTCACAAGATATAGGCAACTATATCTTGTCAATATAGTATCCTGAATTATCAAGTTTCTCCCTCATATTTCCTTATACATCTTCCTTTTCTCTTCTTTCATCAGTTAGGCAATCCTATGTGATTGCCTGGAGTGTCAGAACCTTGAAAATTGGCTTTTCTAGGGAGCTCTGGTGGCCTAGTGGCAAGAAGTATGCTGCAATCCCAAAGACATGCAGTTTGAGGCCACCAGCTGCTCTGTGGGAGAAGGATGGGCAATCTCCTCACATGCTATTAAACAGCCTCTGAAAATCTGCTGGATGGTCAGCTATGGGTCGGTTCCAACCTTCTGGTACACAATAAAAGCCATTGCTTTAGCCCTCACTGTGGAGGAATGGTTTCCATCTACCTTAACTGTGGGCACATGGTCTTGTAAATCAATAGCTGTGGGACCAATATAAGACAGTACTTTCCACACTGTAAAAAAAACCAGCACTGAGGATAGTGGAGAAAGTATGAAGAGACTGTGGCACTGCTGTGAAGACACTGGCAAGAGGTAACCAGAGGAATCCTGGAGATACAAGCCACAATTAAATGTTTTACCTGTTGAATGACTGAAGGAAAAGCTGACTTATAACTGCTCTAAAATAAAGTTTGCTGGATGGTTGAGAAAACCAAAGGCTTCCTGTATTTGTACTACTGAACTGAACAAAGACTTCCACTGGCTGACTGGGAAGCTTGGACTAATTGCGATTTTGTGTCTTGCTGACCTGGGACTGCCACACTAAACCCAGACTTGCATTGTGTGATATTCTTTGCCTCCCACACTCTATTATTTCCCTAGTAAACTCTACAACTCCGAGTGAAGTCTGTGTGAGTCTTGAAATGAACATGTGGCTCAACAATTGGTAGCAAAAGGTGCAGAAACATGGAGTGTGGCATGTCTGCCCTTGTAGTTATTTTAGTACTATGCATATAATTTATGGGGACAGTTCCCCCCTTTATGAAGTGGACAGAAGTCACACTACTCACCTACCCTCACACTACATCTGCTCCTTTCTCATTGCTTAAGAAAAATGTTACCAGCAGAAAACAGAGAAGAAAGTCATCAATTTTAGAGTTTGGAGTTTCAAAATTTTAGTCTTTGGGGCAGCATAACAGAGCACCAGATTCGAGAGAAAACTTCATGGATAAAAACCGAGATACCAAACCACAGGATAAATAAAGACTCCCCAGGCTACAGGGAAGATTCTAAAAGATAATAACTGGAACTCAGATGTAGATAATTATTTCTTCCTCAAACTCAAGTCCATCTTCATTGTCCTCTTGTGACACTAAAACATTCCTCCTTAACCAGCCAGCAGGTTATGAAGCTTTATGAGTAGGAGGCATTAGGAGGACCTTTGAGGACAATGGGGTTGTTCTTTCAGTTTGCTGGTACTCCTGTCTTGTCCTACAGTGCGTAACAGCCAGTAGCATGGGGACACTTCATAATGTTGACCAATATTCTCTCCATGGAACCATTTGTTTCATTGGAATCAATCCTTTGAGCTATTTTTGAGCCTATTCCAAGGTGCGGCATCTACTCAGGGCAGCTTCTCTTGGCCCCATCAAAGGTGTCCTCCCACTGCCCCTTGCAAGCTGATTTCTAGCAAGTCCGACAACCTGGTACCTCACTGCAGAGAGCCTGCTCTGGAACCCGAGAGGGAATCTTCCTGGAAAATTTCTCTAGCATAGTACATCATGAGATTTCTCTACCCTTTCCTACAAGGTCTAGAACTCCTCTTAGGAAGAGAATGTCTTCTTCTATATTTGTTCTTTCTTGAGTATTTTTCATTAGTCTTTTAAGTAGCAGCAAGTTCTCTTTCTATCTGTCCCTTTCTTTGTTCTTTAGATTTATTTCTTGCTAACCAACAAACACTCAAAATAAACACATTCACTCACTTCAATTACCTAGCCTGTATAGACTGTGTAGTCATTTTTACCACCGTTGTTACGTTCCTAGTTCCAATTTAAGACTAGTTACAAACAGTGAGAGAGTAGGACAGGAGACCCAGGGAAAAATCTAACTACATTTCCTCACTCTTTGTCAAAGTCAAGATGTTTCAAGGTGGAGAAGATAAGAACAAAGTATTCCTTCTAATTAAAAGTTCTCAGACTGGTCCTTAGCAATATTAGCATCAAAGCTGTAGTCAGGATGGGGGGCAAAAAAACCCCAAAACAAAAAGGTAAGAAAACTCGAACACTAACCTGTGTGATATAGATGATTTTATGTAGCTGAATTAAAATCTGCTGAATAGGATCACTGATCTGGCGTACTTTCCTCTGGGATACAGCAATCCCTGCAGAGGCTGTGGATGATAAATTCAACAGATAGTTAAAAAACCCAGTTTTCTCTTTCAGAAGCAATGTTAGTAAAAAATAAAATATAATTCTGAGGTGAAAAAAATTAAGCAAATATCCTTACTCAGTAAGTGTGGTAACATATAAAGACACTGCAACACTTAATATTTTTTACTGAGATTTTAATGAAAGATTATAGAGAACTTGGATTTCCATTTATTCATTGTTGCACATTTTCTTCCCTGTCCACTAAAAAACAATTCTTTCATTGTTACACAATTACCCTAGTCTACTTTATTATTTTAATATTTAACACTTAACATTTTATGATATGTGAAACAATGCTTTTTCCCTTTATTATCCAATACTTTACTTAACATACTAACAATATCTAACATGTAAAGGACTGTATACTTGATACTTTGCCTGCAATTACAAAAGACTACCATCAGGGGTCAGTGGTGTCTTGGGTATTGTAACCACTGACTTGTAGGCTTCAGACAAATACTAACTAGTGAGAATGCTTTTGAATTCTTTATTCTCTTAAAGCATTTTAAAACTAATTTTAGTAAAACTACTTAATGTAAATATTGATGGGTGAGCAATCTTACAGAGCATATCTCAGTTAAGAATAAAGTCTAAATTACTGTTAAAACTATTTTTTCTAATAACAATTTTCTCACATGGAGAGAGAGAGAGAACAACACGAAAGCTCTCCAGGTCTAACTAAGTCACATTTATAATTTATCCTGAATTTTCATCATTAAGCAAAATTGCTTTAAAGCAGCATGGCACAGAATGGCTTGAGGTCCTTTCCCAGCTTAAAATGTCATAGCCACAAGTAGTTAATTTTTAACCTTGAGAAGTGTAAAGCTATTTAAAGAAATGGTCTTAATGTTAAGGTTAGCCACAAAGGTCATCTCTGCCTCTTCTCATCCTCATCCCTACACTATAGAAAATGAGAGACTTCACATGTAGACATACATCATCCTCCCTCCACACACCCCCATTTGCCCCTTCCCAGACCCCCCTCACTCTTCTCCTATACATTACAGCACACCTCTGGAATAATACTTTTCTTGCCAGTTTGCCATTTTTTAAAGAAAGGCTCCAGTGCCCTTCTTCTTTCCTCTGTTCAATTTTTAAATTACAGAGGATTAAATTTGGATACAATAACTGCTTTAACAAGATTTAAGATTTGTGCTTGTTATGCAAATGCTTTAAGAGAAAGTGTGCATATTTTACCATAAAAAATTTTGTTTTCAAAACATGTAGATGGAAAAATTTAATGTGGTTGTTTATTACAAATGGCGAAAGAGAGGAAGACCCTCAGTGAGGTGGATTAACATGATGACTGAGGCAATGAGATTGAGTGTATCAGAGACTGAGGGTGGCATGAGATAGAGAGGGTTCAGACTGGCTGTTCATAGGGTAGCTATGAGTTGTGCTCAGCCCAACTGTATCCAACTACAATAACAACAACAAAGGAAGGATGAAGAGAGACCTAGAAAATACTCTCTGAGAAAGAGACACCCTTCAGACTTACAACTGATTCAGGGGTGGTGAGGACCTGTGGCATGCAGGGAGAGTGTAACCACAGAGATACCTCCTGCCCTAATATGGCAGAAGGATGGGGAGGCAATAAGGAGGCAGAGCTGTCTTCAGTGAGGGTGGGGGCAGAGAATCTCAAGAGTCACAGATGCCAGGAAGAGCAACTCGATATCCCCTATCTTCTTAAGAAAGAAGATTATCACAACAAGATAAATAATCCAATAGAAGAATGGGCACAGGATATGAACAGACACTTCACCAAAGAAGACATTCAGAG
>NW_006399777.1:19529717-19546585 GCF_000299155.1 Elephantulus edwardii | reverse complement strand
ACCTACAGAGGTTTGCCTTTGTGTCTAGAGAAGGGGAGAGCATGATCTGACAGGTAGAGGTCAGAAAGACCTGTGACATTTCCACAGATGTCAGCATGAAGGAATGCCACACTCAACAGCCAGGTCAAATGCTTGTACTGGCTCTCTTGGAATCTTAATGCTGATGAATCCCTTAGAGCTGAAGTCCTGCTATACATGGAAACAGGAAGAGAAGGGCAGTATTCACTTTGACTGGCTTTAAGCCTGCTATGATAAAAATGCAACCCATAGTCTGAAATTTGCCTTTGGGTTAGTTAAAGATAAATTCTGAGGTGGGGGCAGAGGGGGAAAGGACATTTTCTGGTATCAGTGTGAAAGCCTCATTAGAGAAATGAATTTCAGTTTTAAGGAAACACAAACAAGTTACATTTTTATTGCTAAACGTGTGGCCTGTTGTCATTGGTGGTGTGTGCCACTGGGTTGGAACCGACTGATAGCCGACCCTCCAGTGGGTTTTCAGAGGCAGTAAATCACCATCTTTCTCCCATGGAGCAGTTGATGGATTTGAACCGTGTGCCTCTGGGGATTGCAGAAGAGATTCTTACCACAAGGTCAGCACAGCTCCCTATTTATGGCTTAAAAATAGTGTATCATTTCATCTTATTGATAAAACCAGGCTTTTCTAATTAACGTAATTATTTCTCACTCTATGCTACAATCACAGAAACCAAGTTATGGTAACAGCATTTTACTACGAGCCGGGAGGATGGACTTTTTGTTTGAAGTCAACTCTATTCCGGACAATGAGAATTCTAGAACAAAATGTGGTACAAACTAACATATCATATTTGCCACAATAGAAAGAAAGGCTACCCATCGAGCTAAGGGGAACAGGATGTAAAGATAGGGCTCATCCTCATTCAATTATCTGGACAAGATGAGGGCATCCAATAAAGGAAACTTCACCACAGGGGATAAGAAAGACAAAAGGATGCTAATTCTCTGACATCATGCTAGAAGACTCTCCAATAAAGACTTGATTCTAATCTAACACTGTTAAGGCATGTCACATTATATCTAACAATCTGCACTGGTAAAAGGGTGGATGTCTTAAATCCTTGCAGTGTTGGAGGCCAGCCTGCAGAAATTCATGGTGCTCGACGTTAGGTGCTGCCAATTTGATTCTGACTCATACTGACTCTTTGCCCAACAGAGACAATGTTTCCTACTCCTGCACCATCCTAACAGCCACTGCTGTGGTTTAACTTATTGATGCAGCAATAAGCAAGATCGTTTGATCTTGTTGAAAGCCTTTCTCTGAAAGCTACTTTCCCAAGCATGACGATGCCTGTCTTCATGGGCTGGTCTCTCCTGGTAACGCACCGCAGCATGTGAAACTTCTCTTCTAAGAAACACTCGAGCCCGTGATATGTTCACTGCTCTCCACCAAACACTTCAAACCTGGACAACAGTTCAAAGATGTCAATTCTTCTTGGGACATTTTTATTGACTCTCCACCTTTTACATGTACATGTTGTTGTTGTTGATTGCTGTCGAGTTGAGCACGACTCATAGCCTCCCTATGAACAAAAGACCTTAAGCCTTTCTATAGCTATCATTTCTCAACGTTCATAGAGTTCCCAGAGGCATGTTGTTTCGGAAGTGGCTGTCACTCCTGTATATGAGGTGATCGAACATATCATACTTCAGACATCCAAGCAGGTATATGCACACCCAAGTTTGTTGCGGCTTTGTTCACAATAGCAAGGAGCTGGAAACAAGCCAAGTGACCATCAACGAATGAATGGCTAGAGAAACTGTGGTATATTCACACAATGGAATACTACGCTGCATTGAAAAACAAGGAACTCATGAAATATTATTCAAATTGGGTGACCCTGGAGGACATTATGCTGAGTGAAATATCTCAGTCACAAAAAGACAAACACTGCATAGTGCCACTGTCATAAAACGGGACTGACATTGGAGTTGGGGGGAGACTGAGAAAGATGGGTTCAAGAATGTATACTGCATTGAAACAGATAAGGGAGAAAACTGTTTAAAAGGGATATGTAAAAATAGGTGTTTTTGTCATGACAGGTGCCCAGAGCGAAGGCTGCATAGTGGAGTGGACCTGAGGGGAGGGTTTGTAAAACAATGATAGAATTTTCCTTTTACTTTTCCAAAAGGGTAGTGTAGTAGGGGGAGGGTTGGGAGGGGAGAAAAGTGCAACAATGAATGAATGGGACTCCCCTCCGAAAAAAAAAAGAAAATATCATACTTCAGTAACTAAAACGACATCTTTACTTTTGGACACTTTCAAGAGGTCTTTTTACAGCCAATTTATCCAACACAACTTATAATTCGGTCTCTTATCTGTTGCTTCAATGGGTGTTGACTGTGGATCCAGGTAAAATGCAATCTTTGACAACCTCAGTATTTTCTCCTCTAACCATGATGTTGCTTCTTGATTCAGTGGTGAGGCTTTTGTTTCCTTTACGGTGGGGTGGGATCCATTCTGCGGAGTAACATCTCAGCATGTCTTAGCTTTTTGATCTTCATCGATGAAGGACTTCAAGCAAGTCTTTCTTTTTAACAAGTAATGCTGTACCATCTGCATATCATGAGTCCTCCTTTAATCATGATGCTGTGTTTTTCCTCACTCAGTCCATCTGCTTGGATGATCCAGGACACAAATTTCATAAATCAGAGAGAGAGAGATCAGTTAGTTGGCCTGGTAGAGAGAAAGTGATGCTACCAAGCCAATGGTGGGTGACTTCTAATCCGCAGCCCTCAGGCCTGTTTTTCCTTGTTTTTGTTCAGACATTCTTCTAGGTCATACAGCTCTGGTGTGTCCACTCACTGTAGAGTGGTAACTTGTGGTTGCCGTGAAGCTGATCACTGATGTGTCAAATGCTTTAATGGTTACCCATGGTGGAGAGTGTTTGGTGGAGCTCTTCGACTAAAACAAGCTTGGAAGCAGGAGTGGCATCCACTTCCATAATAGCTTGCCTCCAGAAACCTTATGAACCTGGAGAGAGGATGAAAGTCACACAAGTGTTGAGGACTTTCGTTCATAAAGTTGGTATGAGTCGCGTACGACTTGACGGCACTTAACAACAACATACTTTGGGAGTATTGGTAGGAGAAGTAATTAATTGGAGAGAGGCCTGATGCTTGAGAAGGAGGAAGGGTTGCAAAACAGAGAAAGATCCTCAACTAGACAGGATGGCATGGGAACTGCAGTCACCAAGTCACGCATGACGTATCAAAGATCATGAGAATGCCATGGGACATCATTCAGAAGGGTTGTTCATAGGGTCGCTATGTGTACTGGACTCAACGCAGCTAACAACGACAATAACAACGTATCAGTTATTTAGCAGCTCTGTCAGGTCCCGATCTCAAGGCAACCAATCTTTCTATGTATCTACCTCAGCATCGCTGAAGAAGTTTACAAACTTGTTGGGAAGTAGAACTAATACACTATGAATGCTAACAAAAAAATACAGGGAAAGCTCTGTACTTCATATCAAATCGAATCTTGTCCTTTGATTATTGTGAAAGTTGAGTGATTTTAAGTCACTATCTTGAAAGTAACCTACTGGTGCTTGCTTATAATAAGGACAACTAGAATGTCAGGTGTGTAATCTGGAATAGTTAGATGAAACAGTAACTACTCTATTTAGCCCTGACCTTCACGAACAAAAGACCAGTGTAAAAATAGATTTGCAGTCATCTAATAAGAAAGCTTAATTAAAAGCCCGGTTATCATTAAATTACTATTTCTATTCAAAATGCAGAGCCAAAGAATTCCCATACAGCAGCACAGTGCCCTGGTTCCAGGTGTTAACCACATGGAAAAGCGGGGGAGGAAGTTATCTTTAGATTTTTAGTCATGGGGAAAAAAAATGTCAATGTAAGTCTAGTCAAATTAGGGTATGGCCTTAATTGACTTACATGTGCATTTAAAAGCCTTTCAAATACCTGACAAATAACATCAAAGTGTACTCCACTTATTTGATAAAAACACATTTCCTATATTGTGTTTTGGTAAGATTTGATTTGCATAAACATACAACATCATCTCCATCTCGAAAAGAAGCCACAATTTCTTTTTTATCTACAAATGACCCTACACTATTTGCCCCCTAATTTTAACCAGTAATATCCAATTGTCTGATAGCTTTGATTTGACTCTATATACAGTAAAGCAAATCAATTGTCTTCAAAAAGTTGAGTTTGCCTAGGCCTAAGTACTTACACAGAGTAATTTCACATAGAATGTAGAGCAAACTGAGTAGCACTCAAGTTCGATTTTCTTTTTTCCTGATGATATTCAGAAGATCTTGATATATAATCTTGATGTAACAAGAGTAGTTTGAATATGTTACAAATACGTCTTCACTAACTTTCAAATATTAGCTAGTACTTGTTTTATAACACAAACACCTCATGATAAACTGACAATATTTTCTTAGAATAACACTTTCCTGTTAACATTTGTATTTCTTTATACAACGATCATCTATTTTTGAACAGCAATACTATACTGGTTCCCCACTTATATCAATGATATAAACTTACTTTTAAATTAAATTAATAAGTGGAGGAATTTGTAGAAGCAATACCAGGGCAATACTAGCACAGAGGGTAATCAGTTAAGCCCACATCTGCATGCTGGTAATAGTGACTTAAGTCAGGGGAAACGAGAGAAAAGAATTAAGCTCTTAAAAATATTCATGCATTGATTTAGTAACAGGAGGAGTAATTCCTTTTGTGTGGAGTAATTCCTTTTCTGCTGTTGAATTCCTGCTGGAGGGCCAGCTATGAGTCAGTTGCAACTCAATGGCACACAACAGCAACACTTAATGTTAATACTTTTTCATCCAGGCAATACTGGGATGCTTACATTTTCATTTCTGTTGGCACAGAACTTGAGTCTATTATGTAACCTAAAGATAATGTATAAAATAAATGAGTCCTAAAATGTGCTCACTCATTCATTGCTGTCGAGTTGAAATCAGCTCAAACTTGACTTTGTTTTCCATTTCAGAGGCTGTAAATCGCCAGAGAGGAGATTTTTTTTCCCTAAGCACACTAGTGTATTCGACCCAGCAGAGAGGTGAGCCACACAAGGTGGAAAGGCTGGCCTCTCTTCAGCGAGGAGACTCAGAAGGATGAATGGAGATGAGAGCCGGGGAGCTAACAGGAATGGTGCTGTTACAATGTGGGAATGGTACTGGATGTCAAAGAACAAAAACACATGTGAGATGGTTAAACGGAAAACCAATTTGCTCTGCAAACTTTTGCTCAGATCACTAAAAAGTTTGGAAAAGAATAACAGTCCTCATTTTGCCACACCAAATGGCCAATGACACTCATACACTATGCTTCTGGGGGCATACTCCGATTTTGACAAAATTCTCTCCTCCTTACCAAGTTACTAAGAACAGGTAGTAACATAAGGCTGTAGCTACAGATTATGCTGTTCATTTTCAAGATGTTCCTCTTCACCTAAGGAAATAAAATCTAATGTTAAACATATAAAAAAAAAACCACACTAGTATGTTGTTGTTGTTGTTGCTGTTATTGTTGTTGTTGCTATGTGCCTTTGAGTTGTCTGTGAACTCACAACAACGCTATGTGCCGTCTCTCTGAAGCCTGGCCTGTCCTAAGCCAGTCTCACTGACTCCAACACACCTACCCCCATTACACCAGTTACCCTATCAATCCATCTTGTCCAGCATCTTTCTCTCCTGCGCCGTCCCTCCACCCTTCCAAGCATGATGTCTTCCAAGGACCGGTCCTTCCTGGCCACATGCCCAAAGTATGTGAGATGGAACTTCAAAATCCATGCCTCCAAAGTTAAACCTGGTTGCCAAGACAGACCTGTTTGTTCTCTTGGTGGTTCATGGTCTGATCAATACTCTTCTTAGCACCACAACTCAAAGGCATCCATTCTTCTTCAATCATCATTAATCACTGTCCAGCTCTCTGATGCATAGAAGTAATTGTGAAGACCATAGACTGGATTAGGCGTATCTTGGTCTCTGGACTGATAGCATTGCTCTTTAGCACTTTGGAGAGGTTTCAGACAGCAGACTTCCCCAATGCAATTCATCATTTGATTTCTGGACTGCTGGTGCCAACAGTGTAGATTGTGGAGCCAAGCCAGCTGAAATTGTTAACAAGCTCAATCCCATCTCCATCTAACGTGGTGCTGCTCATTGCCCAGTGGTGAGAAACTGTATTCTTGATGTTGAGCTTCAATCCATATGGAACACTACAGTTGCTGACCTTGTGCAGCAAGCACTTCAGGTCCTCCTCAGTCTCAGCAAGTAAGGGTATGTCATCTGCATAACACGGATTGCTGTCTTCCTCCAATCCTCATGCCATACTTACCCTCATAAAGTCCTACCTTCCAGATGATCTGTTCTGCATACAGATTGAAAAGGTGTGGAACAGACCATCAACTACCAACATGCAAGTTCAAACTAAAGCTAAAGAAAATTAAATCAAACCCACAAGAACCAAAATTTGACCTTGAGTCAATCCCACTTGAACTTAAAAATCATCTCAGGAACAGGCCTTGAATACTAATGAATGAACACCAAATGAGCTGTGGGAGGATGTCAAGGATGTTATCCATGAAAGATACAAAAGGGCAAAGACAGAGGAGGAAGAAAAGATCAAAATGGGTGTCAGAAGAGACTCTGAATGTTGCACTAGAGTACTGAGAAGGAAAGGGAAGAGAGCAAAAAGTTAAGGAGCTGAACAGAAGATTTCAAAGGGTAGCTCTGGAATACAAAGCAAAGAATTATAATAAAATGTGCAAAGAGCTGGAGTCAGAAAATCAAAAGTGCTGACCTAGTCCAGCATTTCTTAAGCTGAAGGAAATGAAGGACAAATTCAAGCCTTGAGTTGCAATACTTAAGGAATGCTATGGGCAGAATACTGAATGATCCAGAAATCATTAAAAGAAGATGGAAGGAGTACGCAGAGTCACTGTACCAAAAAAAGAACAGGTTGACAGAAAATTTTCATGCAACAACATATGATCAAGAGACAATGTTGGCCCCTGCTGTTGGAGAGCTGGGCTGAGGTCATCCTTTTATACTTAGTTAGGCTTGAAAGAAACAAAATTAGGCTTTGCAGAGAAGGTGACCTCAAGTGAATGGGGACAGTGCTATTTGCTTGTGACCTGATAATGTAGTAAATAGAGCAACTTTATATACTTTAAAAACAAGACTTTTATGATGTGCCAGAAAGCTTCTTTATAATGTTGTTGTTGTTATGTGCCATCGAATCACCCACGACTCGATTCACAGAGATGCTACGTACAACAGCGCTAAACCCTGCTCTATCCTGTGCCAATCTTATTGTCTCTGACAGACCTATCCCCATTACCCCAGTCACTGAATCAATTCATCTCATCAAAGGTCTTCCTCTCTTGCTCTGTTCCTCGACCCTCCCAAGCATGACATGCTTCTCCAAGGACTTGTACCTTTTTGCAAAATGTCGAAAGTATGTCAGCCGAAGCTTCAGATTCCTTGCCTCCTAGGAGCAGCCTGGTTTCAACCTCTCTAGGAAGATCCAGTTTGTTCTCTTAGCAGTCCATGGTATATTCAATACTCTTCTCCAACACCACAGCTCAAAGGCATCAATTCTCCTTCTATCATCCCTACTCATTGTCCAGCTTTCTGATGCATAACAAGTAATTGCAAAAACTATAGCCTGGATAAGGCAGACCTTAGTCTCCAGACTGACACCGTTTCTCTTCAGTACTTTGGAGAAGTCTCTCACAGCTGACTTTCCCAGTGCAATTCATCTTTTCATTTCCTGGCTGCTGGTCCCAAGAGTGTTGATCGTGGATCCACGCAGACTAAAGCTGGCAACAATCTCTATCTCTTCACCATCTATCATGATGCTGCCAATTCTTTATAATAAGATGGGGAAAATAAAATATCCAATTTTTTTTACTCAAAATGAAAACTAATCTCTTTGTAAACTTTCACTAAAATAACAAAAAATAAACATAAAAAAGGAAAAAGTAGAATAACCCATGGAGGATAACAAAACATATCATGGCACACTCATGTTTATCACCGCTTTGTTCACAATAGCAAGGAGTTGGAAACAAACTAAGTGCCCATCAACAAATGAATGTCTAGAGAAGCTGTGATATATTCATACAATAGAATACCATGCTGCATTGAAAAATAAGGAACTCATGAAATATTATTCAAAATGGGTGACTCTGGAGGACAGTATGCTGAGTGAAGTATCTCAGTCACAAAAGGACAAATACTGCATGGTCCCACTGTTGTAAAACAGGACTGACCTCAGGACTGGGGCGAGTCTGAGAAAGATGGGTTCAATAATGTATACTTCATTGAAACAGATGAGGGAGAAAACTGTTTAAAAGGGATATGTGATTAGGTATTTTTGTCATGACAGAAGTCCAGAGCGATGGCTGCATAGTGGGGTGGACCTGGGGGGAGGGTTTGTAAAACAATGAAAGAATATTTTCTTCTTTTCAAATAGAAGAGTGTATGGGGCTGGGGCGGGGCAGGGCGAAAAGTGCAACAATGGATGAATGAAAATCCAAAGTCTCTGTAAATTGTCATTAAAATTAATAATAATAAATAAACCCCCCCTTATCACATGTTAATGTATTCCACAACTGACTTGTAGCTGACCCTCCACCAGGTGTTCCGAGGCTCTACAGCACAAAGGAGGAGAATGCCCGTGTTTCTCCGAGGAGCAGCTGGTGGATTTGAACCACTAGAGAGGTACCAGCTATGGGTTTAGGAGTCCATCTCTCTACAGACCGCGCCACCAGATCTCCCTCACATCACCTGTACCATCTCATTACTCCTGTCACGGGCAGACTTGGCCACTCACTAACAACACTGGGAAAGAATAGTTTTTGAAACCACATATGAATCAGCAAATTCTTGAAATGAGATGGCATGAGAAATGGTTGATTTAAGGGAAACATCACATGTAAAGTGTTCTGAAGAGTCACTCGGTTAATTAAAGGTCCTGAGATGTGACCCATTTCACTGACATAAAGACAGGTTGTGAGTGAACTCACTCAGTATGTCCTTTTAGAAAAAAGAAAATCTATTCTGAATGAATTACAACAGAGCTGTGAATTGGTTTATAGAAATACATCGTCCTTGTTATGTTCTTGTTATATGGAGTCAGAACTAAGTCATACTTGAGCCTCCATCAGGTTTCGGAGGCTGTAAACTAGACAGGAAGGTATTTCCCATCTTCCTCCAGCTGAGCAGCCGGAGGATTTGAACCAGGTCCTTCGATCTGACAGTGCAACTCCTTACCACGAAGCCACCAGAGCTCCGTGTGTGTGTGTGTGTGTGTGTGTGCTGATGTTAAAAAAAAATCCTTTTAACTTTATAAATTTATACTTTGAATTGGTCTTTTGCCAAAACAAGAAGAATAGAATGTGGTTAAGTTTTAGGTAACATTATAACAAAATTATCTTTTTTTTAAAAAAAAACTTACCTTTTTTTTTCTTTTTAAATTTAATTGCTCAAGGTGCAATTGGCCCCAAACTGTTAACACTTGCAAAGCAAATTCAATAAATGTGGGGACATGGATGAGGATTATAGTACTTAATTCATATTACTTATGCTCATTATACTTGTTAAATCCACAAAAGAATTTAAGAAAGCCAAAATGAAAATAGCATTAAATGATAATTTCAAATTAAATAAAGTAGAAAAAAAGAACTTTATGCTTAAAGGTATTCGTATATATACTAAATAAATATTCACATATATATATTAAAAGCACAACCACTGAGTAGGTTTTTGAAATGTTTATGGTTATATACTAATTGTACTATTACTTTTCAATTGGCCTCTTAATAAAACTTGGAAACAGATTTTCTTCTTCCCAAGCCATTACAATAAAAGTGTGTGTTTTAAGAAGCTATAGTTTTTTAAATTATTAGAAAAACAATGAGATGATTTTCATAAAATACAATTGGCAATAAATAATAATATTATCTGTCACAGAGTAAAGGAGATAAGCTTCACTCTTGTATCACATAGAACTTTAGAGGTAAGAGTTATCTATGCATAACACAGTTATTAATTTTTGTTAGTAAATATGCACTTTAGGCATCAATAGCTCAATTGGTTGACATTCCCACTAGAGTAGAATTGCAAATTTCAAGCAAAACAACTCTATAAGATTTAAATCAAATAAGTGAACACAGAGCATTGTGAAACCACCAAATTGCCAAGCTTACAGTGGTGGACAAATTCAGCCGCATTATCCTGCTTGATGGTGTTAAATTTACCTCCCAAGCCTCACGTAGACATTTCAGGCACAATGGTAATTCTGTGTTCACCCATTGCGTGTCTGAAGTGGATCTGATAAGTACTACCATGAGCTTTGAAACTGTGGAGCAGCACAGCAGGGAGGCTATGGGACTGCCATCCTGTCACTAACTTGGCCTCTAGGTCCTTAACATGGGCCCTGAGCATGAGGGGTGGCACTTTCAGAAGCAGGTCAAAAGGCAGCAAAGCTGAAGAAACAAAAAAAAAAAAAAAGGAAAAGATTTGAAACTGTAACTTAAACTGCAGTGAGCATCTTCAATGTAGGCACGATCTTATTGTTGCTAAGGCTGTTACCTGGTCTCGGCTTGGATCCCAGGACGCCCGGGAAATCCCTGAAAACAAAATTAGAGGCCATTAGTGGGCTGGATAAACTTTGATGCAAAAAAAATGTACCCAGGGCCAACCTTCCACAATTCTAAGAACACACTCCAAATTCTCAAAATAATGACTTGATGACTCATGGGGAACCTATGGAAGGAAAGACCTGGACACTTGTATAACTTTCATCCTTTCTCCACGTTCATAGAGTTTCCTGGAGGCAAGCTATTTCAGAAGTGGATGCCACTCCTGCTTCCAAGCTTGTTTTAATCGGGGAGCTCCACCAAGCTTCAATATTCACATGTATGTTGGATGGGTGGCACATAGCCATGGGGGAAACATTTCTATACTAATCCATGTCAAACCAGGGGATGTTGGCTAAGACTAAAACCTGGACTCTGGACACTCTGAGCACAGGGTTTAGGAGGAGCAAGTCTTCTCATCTGGGCGTTGATCCCACGGATTTCTTAGAGGGAGAAACTTGACTGTACCCAGGAACAAAAGCCACCATCCATGTATGCAGGAGTGTCTTTGAAAAGACAGAGCTTCTTCCCTGGGCTGGTTTAGTTAGCTGTGGCATTTCTCAGGTTGGCTTAAGTTTTATAACAGACCTTGAAATCCCAGAAGGACAATCAATATTCCACACTGGTATCAGCTCACATCTCGGAGCTTAAATTCACGAGTGTTCTTGGCAAGCTATTAGGAAAATTGTACACTATACTGAAGAATTCAATCTCTCAAATATTTTTGTGTAAGAAGAATACTGTATACCATATGTACTAACTGTGTTTATTTACATAAAATAGAGTGCACTCTGCTAGTCTAGTAGATAGGGAGCTGCACTGCTAATCCAAGGGTGAGTGGTTCGAATCCACAAGCTGCTTTGCAGGAAGAAGGTGGACAATTGCCTCCTATGTAATCTATAGCCTCTAAAAACACACTAGAGGGTGAACTATGATTGATCTCTGACTCGATAGTCACAAATTTGATGAGTATATAAAACAGATCGCCTTGAAAATGCCATGTTGCTGTCAACTTGACAAAACCTTATCATTGTAAATTGTTGTTGTTGTTATGTGCCGTTGAGTCATTTGCGACTCATAGCGACCCTATGTACAACAGCCCTAAACCATGCTCTATGCTGTGCCAATCGCATTGCCTCTGACACACCCATCCTGATTACCCCAGTCACTGAATCAATCCACCTCATAGAGGGTCTTCTCCTCCTGCGCTGTCCCTCCAAACTCCCAAGCATGATGTCCCTCTCCAAGGACCTGTCTCTCCTTACATCATGTCCAAAGTATTTCAGACGAAGCCCCAGAATCCTTGCCTCCAAGGAGTAGCCTGGTTTAACCCTCTCCAGGATGGATCTGTTTGTTTTCTTGGCAGTCCATGGTACATTCAATACTCTTCTCCAGCACTCTTTAATAAACCTCAGAGAGCACTTAAAAATAATCGTCACATTCATTCAGTCAACAAATGTCTATTTTGGTCCCTGTTGCTTGTAAGCACTGTCTCAGGTACCCAAGATGAAGGGTTAAATGTCCCTACAGTCTTGGAACCTTTAATATCACACAGGAACAGCAGAAATGTTCTTATGTTCTCTGGAAACTGTATCTCTAAGCACAAGAAAATATAGTCACCTGGAGTTTCAAAACAGACTCCCTGTGATGACAAATGACAACTTTTAACTACACAGTTTTTGGCCCACAGATATGCAAAATAATTAAACTATGCACTGCTTAGATTAAAGCACATTGAATACGTATGTCCCACAGACTTTCATGACTGCAGAAGATGACTGAATAAACAAAGCAATAAAATGAAATGGTTCAACACAAAGGAAGGAATTTTGAAATATTTTTACGGTAAAATGAGTTCACATACTGAAACCTCTGTGCTCTGAAGGTTTTCAAATGACCACTGGTCAATAACACTTCTGACTGCTGGAAAGAGAATTTCAAAGACACAGGAGGTTGAAAGGATTCGAAAGGTTACAATTTCCTCAGATCTGCTGTGACCTCATCCAGAATTCATAAGCCGGAGAAACACTGAAGTGATACAAATGAGTATTAGCCTACAATCTCCTGCCCAAGCCACTAACAGTCAAGGTAGAGATGGGATGTAATTAGCTTTAACATTTTTCAAAACTGACCTTTCTTTCAATTAATTCAAGCACTGAGTGAATTATTTTGATATTTCTTTTGTTAGAAAGAGTCCTGGTGATGAAGGAAGTGAAACTTTTTGTGTTTCCTTCTAAGAGAATTTCTTTAACTGGATCATTGTTCTTATGTGTCACTGAGTCGGAACCGACCCATAGCTGACCCTCTAGTGATCAGTGAATAGCATTTTGCCCATCCTTCTCCTGCAGAGCAGCTAGTGGCTTCAAACCACGTGCCTTTGGGGTTACAGCACAGCTTCTTACCACGATGCCACTAGAGTTAACTGTATTTTGGAATGAAAAAATACTTCCACATGTACTGGAAGGGTATCATATAATGTAATTCAATTGTGAAAAGTTAGCCAATATTATTTGATATTGATAGAATGAAGACATATTTAACCTTATAAAGTAAGAGGTCAGGCTCACAATACGGAAATAGTGCCTTTTAATGTTAGGGACCTCTCCAAAGTCCTAAGGAGCAATGGTATCTCTCTGGAGACGAAGGTGCGTCTGATACAGGCCATGATCTTTGCAATCACTTGTTATGCATCAGAGAGTTGGACAATGATTAGGGAGGATAGGAGGAGAATTGATGCCTTTGAGCTTTGCTGTTGGAGAAGAGTATTGAGGGTGCCATGGACTGCTAAGAAAACAAACAGATTCATCCTGGAGAGGGTTAAAACAGGCTGCTCCTTGGAGGCAAGGATTCTGGGGCTCTTCTGACATACTTTGGACATGTTGTAAGGAGGGACAGATCCTTGGAGAAGGACATCATGCTTGGGAGGGTGGAGGGCAGGTGCAGGAGGGGAAGACCCTCTATGAGGTGGGTTGATTCAGTGACTGGGGTAATCGGGATGGGTGTATTAGAGACGGTGCTACTGGCACAGGACAGAGCAGAGTTTAGGGCTGTTGTACATAGGGTCACTATGAGTCGCAAGCGACTCGACGGCACGTAACAACAACAGCAGATAACAACAACAATGAAAACACTACTATCCCATCAAAGAGAACTAGCATTTTACCACAGAAAGCCTCCTGAAGGCAGCGACATTATTTATAACCGTGCTCATTATCTATACGAATAAATGACATTACTGCATGTGGTTGAGTGCCTTCTCACAATTACTAAGGGCAGCATTTATGGTCTAGTGGGTAGGGAGGGAGTTGTGTTGCTCACTGAAAGCTGACACCTCTTTGCAAGTTCAAAACCACCAGCAGCAGCTCTACTGGAGAAAGACAGGCAATCTCTTCCTATGCCATTTACTGCCTCTGAAAACCCACTGGAGGATCAGCTCTGAGTAGTTTCCAACTCCATGGGAATGAGTTTGAGTTTTTCTTTCATCTGTAATTTGTTGGAGTTGACCCTACTGTAGGTTAGTGGTAGCACGCCCCCTGGCTTTCTATTCCCACCCCAGTAACAACTAGAATAAAGAAGCCATACGCCAGCAGAATTTACAACTGCCACTGAGAAAAAATAATGCCAGTACTAGGGAGCTCTTGTGGTCTTGTGGTAAGAAGCTTCGTTGCAATCCCAAAGGCACACAGTTTGAATCCACCAGCTATTCAACAAGGAAAGGATGGGCAATCTCCTTCCATGTGATTTAATGCCTCTGAAAACTTTCTGGAGGCTCAGCTATGGGTCAGTTCTGAATCAATGGCACACAACAGCTACTAACATTGCATATTATATAGTATATTATTTGTATTGTGATATTGTTAAATAGGTAGGTATCAATTCTTGTAGGATGTTATCAAGCAGTATTCATTATATTTTAGTAAGATTAACAGTGGGCCAATTGGCAAAGCCATGATCTAGAGAGAAGTGATTGACATTGTAAACAATTTTACCTTGCTCAGGTCCACAATCAATACTCTTGGCACCAGGAGCCAGGAAGTCAAAAGACAAATTGCATTGGAGAAATCTGCTGTCAGGGACCTCTCTAGAGTACTAAAGGGCAATGACGTCAGTCTAGAGAAGAACTGATACCTTTGAGTTGTGGTGCTGGAGAAAAGCATTAAACATACCATGAACCACCAAAAAAACAAACAGCACTTTCCTGGAGAGGGTAAAGTCAAGTCGCTCCTTGGAGGCAAGGATTTTGAAGTTCTGCCTCACATACTTCGGGCATGTTGCCAGTAGGCATGTCTCCTTGGAGAAGGAAATCATGCTTGGAAGGGTGGAAGAAGAGTGCAGGAGGGGAAGATCCTGGATGAGATGGATCGATACAATAAATGGAGTAATAGGAGCAAACGCTTTCTCAGAGGCAGTGAGATTGGCTCAGGCTAGGACGGGATTCAGAGCTATTGTGCATGGGGCCGCTATGAGTTGCAAGTGACTCAACAGCACATAACAAACAACAATAATAACAGGAAGGGCATGAAGGGAGAAAAGGCACAAACAAGAATATGCAAGAACTTCTTCCAAAGATCCTGAGCAGACACAAGAGTCTTTCTTCTCACATGTTTGATGCTGGCTGGTGTCAAACATCCACAGTCACATCTACATGAAAAGACTAGAGTCAGGCACACATCTCATGTATAACTGTACACACATGAGTTCCTTAAAGAAGTTGTGAACCACAGGCGTCTCTGATACCAGTAACATCAGCCTTCCAACTGCATGCTAGTAGGCAGGAAGAAATCCTGTTGCCTTGGTAACAGGATGCTAGTAGGCAGGAAGAAATCCTGTTGCCTTGGTAACAGGATGCTAGTAGGCAGGAAGAAATCCTGTTGCCTGAACAACAGATCTCAACAAAAAAGAAAGAAAATATGAGTTTTAAGCTGTGGCTACCTCAGGCTGTAGGCTCAATCTAGTTGGTGAGATTTTAGTCCTATTATGGTAAAAGATATACAATTTAAGCTAAGAGTATTCATTTATTAATTGGCACGTATTTACATGCAGGCTGCTGTGTGCTGCTCTGTAAAATACACCATGCTTAGGGAAATGCAAACACAGACCCAAGCAGAGTCAAGTCCATGTCTGGCAGACAGTACTAAATGTCTAGCCACTGAATAAATGAATGGATGCTTTTCCATTGACCACAAATCACCAAAACCAACATGCATGTGGCAGTTAGAGAAGCTGAAGTCTTTAACAGGGAAGTGCATTTGCACATTAAAATATAAACATAACTTACTTTAAAGTTGGAATTAAATGTTCTGACTCACTGTATTTCAGCAATCTAGGTAACCCTAGTGGGCCTAGTGGCATAAACGCCACATGGCCATGCCTAAGGCACGTGGTTCAAATCTACCAGTGACTCCATGGAAAGAGGGTGGGCAATCTCCTTCTGTGCAATTTATTGTCTCTGAAAACCTGCTGGAGGGTCAACTATGAGTCAGTTCTGGCTTGACAGCACACAACAATTCCAACACAACTTACATCTTTAGAACTATCTATGTATCTCTTTAAAGTGAGTCTATAAAACCCAGATGGACTTGAGGCCAGTGGGTTCACTTTGCTGTTGCTCTTACTGCTGTTTTTCCCAGTATTCCCTGTAAAGCTCTCTGTATCCTAGCATTCCCAGTAAAGTCTCTTCCAAGGAGATGCCCATATTCACCACTGTCGCTGAGTGCATTCCCAGAGGCAAAGGAATGGAGCTCTTTCCACCTGGAGCCTCTGAACTGACACCAGGGCCCTGAGCTGGAACTCCTGGGGATGGGAGATTGGTGATCCAAGGAGAGACCGTTCAGCAAAAGAATACCTCGAGCAACACTCAGGAGGCATGATTTTGAAAAATACTTTATGTGTAACAATGAATGAAGGGGGGGATTAAATGGAAAGAATATGCTGTAAAAAAATATATATGATGCATTTTAAAAAATCATTAATAAAAAATACTATATACCATGGGAAAGGCTAGAAAGCATTATGCTGAGTGAACTAACTCAGTCTCATAAGGACAAATACGGCATGCAGCTATTATTGTAAAAATAGAAAGATAACTATAAAGATGTGTATAAAAGTCCAAAGGGGGAAGAGGACAGGCCGGAGGGCTGAGGAAAGGTGGAATTATGCGGTCACAGAGTTTGGT
>NW_006399777.1:19527215-19529114 GCF_000299155.1 Elephantulus edwardii | reverse complement strand
GGGAGAAGGGTGCAACAATGAATGAATGGAATTCCAAAATCTCTGTAGATGTTCATTGAAATGAAAAATAAACAAACTAAAAAAAATTAAAATAAAAAAAAGTGATCTAAAGTCAGTGCTAGGGAAAAGGTGTCTGACTATGAAAACACCAAAGCAAAAGTTAGTATGCAAAGAGAAATTAAAATATGAAGCTACCATACAGACTAAAGCTAACCTCAGAGGGTGATGGAGGAGTTAAGTTTACTCCTTCCTATTTCTGACACTTCATGTTTTTCTCAATCTTCCCAATCAGGATTCTGCTGTACACTTTAATCCTTATAATAAAATTCTATTTCTCAAAAAAAACACAAAAAACAAAAAAAAACACACAATGTATGGAAAATGATTGTATGAAACACAATATACGAAAAGAAGAATGTGTGAAACACAATGTACATGAATGAAACACAGTGTATATGTATTTTATATGTAAACCAATATAAAACTTTTAAAAAGAGGTCCTTGTTGTTGTTGTGTACTGTCAAGTTGGAACCAACCCATAGCTGACCCTCTGGAAAGTTTTCAGAGAGGAGATTGCCCATCCATCCTTCCCCAGCTGGTGACCTCGAACTACATGCCTTCAGGATTGCAGAGCAGTTTCTTGCCACTAGGCCAGGCTAGTGGCCTCTAATCATATACTTTCAGGATTGCAGTACAGCTTCTTACCACTAGGCCACCAGAGCTCTTTTTAAAAGAAGAGTGGGGGGAGGAAAGAGTATCTCAAAGGAACTTTTTACTGGCTCCATGTGACTTCTGTGAACTAGCAGAAACGTGAGCTCCTGTGAGGTGGAGACTGGAAATTACATAAAGTTTCATAATCTGGTGATGCCTTGGGTCCCAGGGTGCCTTTGCATTCTAACACATTTCCTTTCTCGACCCTTAAAGGCTTCAACACATCGATGAGGAGGCCATGGCTGCCCTTTCCAGTTCAGCTTGCTCATGTTTTACTCATTTCCTTGGTCCATTTTACCAAGAAAGTTCATCCCAAATTGTTAGAGAGACTGGTACCACCTGAATTCTTCAGCAGTCTGTTGACTTAACTCTGGCTCCTATAAAGAAGGGTGACCAACAAGGAGAATGTGTTCTTAATGCATTTTCACTAATGCAATTAAACCAAGGCCAAGTTTGAAGTCTAACCTCTAAGAACTGTGCTCAGATCAGTATTTCTCCATTAAAATTTATTAGCAGCGACTCTTCTGTTTTAAGAGTCCGCATTGTTGTTATGTATGAGCGAGTCGGGACCAACTCATAGCTGAACTTTAGGTGGGTTTTCAGAGGCGGCAAATTGCATGGAAGGACACTGCTCCTCTTTTCTATCCTCAGAGAAGCTGGCGGATTTTAAACCTATTCCTTTGAGCTGGCAGCACAGCTCTTCACCACTACATCACCAGAGCTCCCTTTAGGAGTCCAGAAACATTCCCAAGTGCTGGAGGTATAGTCTGTAGCGAGTTATGCTGATGCATCAGCCTCTGGAATGTATTTGTCACCATTTACAGCCTTGGAAACCCAGCTGAGCACCGGCCAGGAGTTGAAGGATGTGTTTTTTAGTTTACAAATCACTAAAGGCAGAGAATTGACTATTAGTGTACATATTCTTAAAACATGGTACTGAGGGGTGCGGGGGTGGGCAAGGAGAAAAGCATAATGATGAATGAATGGAAACCCTAAGTCTATGTAAACTTTCATTAAAATTAATTTTTTTAAAACCCATAATACATAATAACTATATTATTTTTGTTTTTCAGTGTTGTGTAGTATTCTGTTATATGAATATATAATAAATTTTCTATCCATTTGTTGATGGGCACTTGGGTTGCTTTCATCTCTTTGCTGTTGTGAACTGTTGTTGTTGTTGTTGTT
>NW_006399777.1:19512002-19526154 GCF_000299155.1 Elephantulus edwardii | reverse complement strand
AAAAAATAAAAAAAGAATAGCCAAAACACAAAACAAAACTAGACAGGCTTTCATTTCAATTTCTTCTTTTCTGCTCAAGAACAGTGTTGTTTCCTTTCACACTCTATTCATTTGGCATCTACGTATTTTGCAAGAGAGATTCACATTTCACATGAATAAACCAAGCAACTTAAGCTTTGCAAACTAGATTGCAAATAATTCCAGCTTTACTTAATACCTTTTAAGGAATTATAAATACATTTTAGTGTTGTCTGTTTTGAATTCAGAAGCCCTGGGGATTAGCTGGAAGGAAATAGAACAGTTATTCACTTTCTCTATTCCTTTTGACATGAATCATGTGTTTTCTTCTCAGGACAAAGCCCTTGTATTCCAGCTACACTGTGCATTCTTTGAAGAAAGGGAGTTTGTCTCCCACCAGACTATTTTCCCTAGTTAGCAAGTCACACATTATACAAAAAGGAATTTCTGGAAGCCTGATAGTCACACATACAGAAATATCACCTGCTTGACTGAGAGGGACAGTGGCAATACAAAATGAGTAGAGTTCTTAGAACTCTCAGAATTCATCAAGTATGTTGTTGAAATCTACCAGCTGCTCCATGGGAAAAGGAAGGACAATCTCCTCCTGTGGGATTTACTGCCTTGGAAAACCTGCTGGAGGGTCAGCTATGCATGGGTCAGGTCCAACTCGATGATACACAACAACATGCTGTAAATACTTGGATCAGTAGGTACTCTGGTGGCTTCCTGGTAAGGAACTGCTGCAAACCTGAAACTACACTGTTCGAATCCACCAGCTGCTCCGTGGTAGAAATGTGAGCAATCTCCTCCCTTTCAATTCATTACCTCTGAAAATCTACTGGAGGGTCAGCTATGAGTCAATTCTGATTCGATAGTATATAACAGTAAGGATTGAGTAAGGAGTTGTGCTGCCAGCACAAGGCTGACAGTTCAAATTCACCAGCTGCTCCGTGGAAGAAAGACAGGCAATCTCCTCCCGTGTGACTTTCTGTATCTAAAAGCCAATGGAGGGTCAGCTATGAATGGGTTCCAACTTGACAGGACACAACAATAAGAAGACTCCTAAGTCCGTTAGATTGGAAATTCTGTTTTCAATATAAAATGATCTTAAATTGGGTACTATAATATATGTCATATTTTATTTTTGTACTAAACTACTTGTTTTGGATCTTTTGTACACATTTCATCAATCCTATCAATAAGTGAAACATTCAATAATTTGAGGGGGTGTCTACAGATAATGCTTTTACAAATATAAACAATCATATACTTTAGAAAAAATAAGGTTCTTAAATTTAAAATAAACAAAACAAGCCAGCTGGGCTGGGCACATGATTTGTTTGCACCACATAGAGACTCTTAAGTGCAGAAATCATGAGTTAATTCCAACTTAAATTTTCAGAACAGAATACAACTGCCTCATAGTGTTTTTATGCAGTAGCTGTATCTTTTGCAGAAGCAGACTGTTATATCTTTCTCCTCCATAGCAGCTGGTGGATTTGAACTGTCAATCTTTTGGTTAACAGTCAAACATTTAACCAGTAAGCTACAAGAGATCTTCATGTTCCATTGTAAAATGGCACTTTTCTTTATAACATTATAGTTCAAAACACATGTAAATAATTTTGAGGGGAGAGTGTGTGGAGCATTTTCTCATGAAAATACTATTCTAGATTCCAGACTAACTCAAAGAAGGCTGTGCTCACTGCGTGCTTATGGAGAAGTTAAAACGAAGAAGGCACATGTGTACACACCTCTCGCCCCTACTTCTCACTTGCTAGGCTAAGGGAGGAAGTGCTTGCAATTTGGATCCCTGCTTGGCACTCCTTACTCATAGAATGAGGTAGGTAAGGAATGTTGTTGTTGTTGTTGTTGTTGTTGTTGTTGTTATGTGCCGTTGAGTCACTTGCAACTCATAGCAACCTTATGTACAACAGCCCTAACTCTGCTCTGTCCTGTGCCAATTACACTGTCTCTGATACACCAAGCCAATTACCCCAGTTACTGACTCAGTCCACCTCATAGAGGGTCTTCCCCTCCTGCGCTGTCCCTCCACCCTACCAAGCATGATGTCCTTCTCCAAGGGCCGGTCCCTCCTTGCAACTTGTCCAAAGTATATTAGACGGAGCCTCAGAATCCTTACCTCACCAGGATGAACCTGTTTATTTTCTTAGCAGTTCATGGGAATAGGAAACATTAAAGGGAAGTTAGGGGTGAGAACAGGGACTCCTGGAGGGATCACCTAACTCAATTACCAACTCCCTGTAATCATCTATTTCATGTTTTCTTGTATTTTTCTTCTTCAACAAACAAACAAACGAGGAAGACCCAAAACGGATGGTTATAGGGATTGGTAACTGAGATAGGAGATCAACCAAGGATTCTCTACTCCTGACTTCTCATGAGTGTTCCCCTTTCTAACTCACCTAACATGTGTAGGTATAGAAGGAACATACAGGGACCTGGAATTGGGAGTCCAGCAGGTGAGGGGCAAGGTTATAGGTGTGTGGTATACAAGATATTGCATGATTTACAATCAGGAAACGTGTAAAGCAAGGCTGGAGATCCTTTCTCTATACCTATTCAGTCAGTATGGTGAGCAAATCGCCCACGAAGCTGTACTTTATCAAGAAGAATGTGGCACTAGGATTTCAGGAAGACTCATCAACAACCTGCAATATGTAGATGACACAATCTTGCGTGCATAAAATGAAGCACTTGAATCGCTTACTGTAGAAGATCAAATACTATAACTTGCAATATGGATTACATCTCCAAATCCTCACAGTACTGGGTGGGACACAGTCTTTCCTCCAGACTGAGCTCCAACGCCTACCCCCAGATTTTCCTTTTAACAAGCTTATCTCCAAGGCAGATTTTCCCTTTAGTACTTCTAATCAAGTTCTGGCCGAAAGTGGAATTACACGCTTTCCAAATATGTACTGTCCAGTGTTCATTTATGCCACACATTTTTTTAAAATCCCCCTCCACTGTTTTAATTGAATTGCATATAACCACCCTTACACACGGTTCTTTATCCATGTGCATTGTACCTCACAGTATCCCTTATACATACTGTACTTCATACAGCTACCACCTATCCATGTCTATTTTCACACTGCCCCCTCAAGACTGCACTGAGCCTTCCCAACTCTATCTTCAGGCCCCCTCAACCACCATTGTCTCAGTGATATCGCTCCTCCCAAACCTATACCACACCGGTCATAAGACTATGCTCTGGCCATTGGTATGTGAGCAAAAATGATGAGCCCAACATCTGCTATGTCTTTAAAAGGGAAGGTGGAGTCTTCCACCCACCTCCTCCTTTTAATTCCTGTTCAGTGGATGTGGTACATTGAGTTGCATTTGTCAGGAGAATCAGAACAGCCCAGGATATGACAGAACAAGCAGAAGGAGATGAGATCCCAGATAAGCTTATGAACTTCACTACTCTCCTAGTCAGCTCTTAAACCCAGAGGTATTAGCCAATTTGCCAAAAGGCACAAAGAAAAAAAAAGGCATAGATAGACAAATATGCAGGTCCAGGCTGCACGTTGGGAAATGACAGTCGTAAGAGGGTTGGCTCTCACAGACTCTGCTACCAAACAGCCATGGTTAACCTCCGATTGTTTTCCTTTCAGAAACCAGTAAGTCAACACTGTAAATTGTACAGACCTGATTTGTGATTGTCTTTCTCCTCCTGAAGCACTAAAACTTCTCTTTAAAATGCCTGAAACAAAACCAACAAAAATAACCTTACATTTTTTCCTTTGCAAATAATTTCCTTTTTTCTTACTTTCCTCTTTTACCCCACCTCTCCTCCCTTCCTTTCCTTATTATTCAAAAACCACTTGCATTCTCTGAGCTATTTTACATACAGAAGAGATTATAGGAGATTACTTATGAAAACATTTATGAAAAGAGATTATTTATGAAAACATCAACAGAAAATACATGTCACAAATTACTATTTAGTTGCCAGGTTTGC
This sequence comes from Elephantulus edwardii, assembly GCF_000299155.1. Lineage (NCBI taxonomy): Eukaryota > Metazoa > Chordata > Mammalia > Macroscelidea > Macroscelididae > Elephantulus > Elephantulus edwardii. Next base: position 19,522,145 of record NW_006399777.1, on the reverse strand, counting down.
TTAAGAATCATTTCCCATACAAAGCTTGTTAAACAAAGAAATGCCATGATGAATGGCTAACTAGTAACCTGGATAATCCTTCAGGGCAAAGATGGCGAAACTTTGTCTCTCATACTTTGGGCATGATATGGAAAAAAGACATCATGCTTAGAAATATAGATGATCAGGGAAAGAGAGGAAGACCCTCAACTAGATGGACTGACACAGTGACTGTAACAATGTGTTTCAGAGATGGTAAGGACAACACAGGACAGGGCAAGGTTCAGACCTGTTGTTCACAGGGTCACTATGAGTCATAATCAATTCAGTAGTACCTAATAACAACAGTATGGAAGAAGAATAGATGCCTTTGAGTTGTGGTGCTGAAGATGAGTCTTGAACATACTATGGACTGCCAAGAAAACAAATCGGTCTGTCTTAGAATGAAATCAAGTCTTTCCTTGGAGGCTAGGATTTTGAAGCTCTGACTCACTTTGGGCATGTGGCCAGGAGAGATTGGTCCTTGGAGAAGGACATCATGCTCGGAATGGTAGACAGACAGAGCAGGAAAGGAAGACCCCAGATGAGACGGATTGATTCAGTAACTAGGGTGATGGGGGTTGGTGTGTCAGAATTAGTGAGACTGGCTCAGGACAGGGAAGGGTTCAGAACTGCTGTACATAGAGGGTCGTTTTACATCACAGACGACTCGACCAATAACATTTTGTGACAGGTTTGGAAGCAGGCGTGGCATCCACTTCTTAAATAGCATGCCTCTGGAAACTCTATGAACTTTGATGAATGTTGGTAGTTGTAGAGGGGCTTCAGGCCTTTTGTTCATAGGGTTGTGATGAGTCATGTTCGACTCAAAAGCAATCAACAACAACAATGATAAAAAGGGCTCTCTGGTGGTGTAGTCTTGTAGGGAGTTGTGCTGTTACCCCAAAGAGGAAATCTCATTAGTGGTTTGAATGCACCAGTGACTCCAAGAAAAATGATGAGCAATGTCCTCCCAGGCAATTTACATTACCTGAAAACAGCTATGACTCAATTCTAGTTTGACAGCAATGAGGTGAGCTGCTGATTTACGTACAAGAAAATACTATGTCACTATCATCCTAATGTCACTGCAGAAGTAGCTACAGAGCACTATATGTAAATTTAAGGGCTTGGTTTCTCTATTCCCACTTTCCCAAATGTGAAACGGCTTCCAGGATTTGTAACATATGTTAATGTGTGTGCCTATTTTTCTCATAAAGCATTCATATTTTCCCAACTCAAGACATGCTATCTATCAGGCAGAGGTTTTCAGGAAATATGGGGCAATGTTGGATACTGAGATTGTCCCAGCAAATATGGGACATAGCTAATCATCTTTTTGATGGACCAATTAATTTTGGAAAGAGACAAATCTCTGGGGGTCCAACTTTCATCCTAGAGAGTCTATTTTAAACATTTTTAAATGAGATTTTCATAGTTTAGTCATTAAAGGGAAATCATTTCTTACACTTAAATTATTTGAGTATTTCTAGTTGTCTATGACTCAATGGCACTTAACAACAACAACAACAACAACAGAGACAGAGCTCTGTTGGCCTAGTGGATAGAAAGTTATGTTACCAAGCTAAAGGCGGGTGATTTTAATCTGTGACCCTCAGGTCTGGTTTTAATTGTTTTGGGTCAAACATTCTTCTAAGTGGCATAGCACTGGTCTGTCCATTTGCTGTACAGAGGCAACTCATGGTTGCTGTGATGCTGAACACTGTGACCCTGATGTGTCAAATGTGATAATGGTTACCCATGGTGGACAATGTTTGGTGGAGCTCCCCGATTAAAACAAGCTTGGAAGCAGGAGTGGCATCCACTTCTGAAATAGCTTGCCTCCAGAAACTCGATGATCTTGGAGAAATGAAAGTTATACAAGTGCTCGGGTCTTTCATTTATAGGGTCGCTGAGTCATCAACGACTAGACGGCACTTAACAACAAAAAACAACATACACTCTTAGGAATTACTATTTTCTCTTGTAATGTTTCTTTCCACTTCAGATGTGTTGAGTATATTTGATGCTATTTTTCCTTGAAATATTTTTCTTTTTCTTCCCCATGTGCCAGGGTGACTATTTACTGTTTCAAATGAAGAATCAAAATTAACACATGGACCCAAGTAATACATCATATTTAAGTTCAAGGCCCTGAGAAATTAGAATATTTCTCTTATTTGTAGGGGTTTGAATGTAATATATTCGTTCACATTTTATAAATTAAATTACACAGAACCTCATCTACAGCACGATTAATTTCTTCTCCAGGCTTCTAATCTCTCTAATCAACTAATTTGTGAAAGGTCACTTCCATATGGCTGCGGTTATCTCGCATGCCTCCAAATTAATTCCCTCAGCTCCTCCATTTAGACCCTGCAAATGCTGGATGAAATAATGAAACTACTGACTTGACAGCTGAGGCAATGGAAACATCAGAGCGGGTTGGCTTTGGGGTCCTACCAGAGGGGCATAAACACCTGGTCTAACCATGATTGCGTCTGGAAAACAGACCACGGGGTTATTTATGGTTGAATCTTCCTAACACAGTCCACAAGTGGGATTCCCAAACCTCTAACCACTGAAATGTTCTCAAAGGCAAATTGACAAAGAAACTTTCATCAATGGCAAATTGATAAAGCTTACTGAAGGTAGCCTCCTTCAAAGGGCTGGAACTGGAGCTGCTCGAGTTATCCGAAATATCCACCTCTTCCTCGAGTTCTGAATATATATCTAAACATGGATTTAAAGAGAAGGGGAGAGGAAATGAGGCATCTTGCAACAGGCTGGCGAAATGTGTATTCAGCGCTAGCATCTTCCCAAAGGCACGATACCTTTGTCTATGTTTTCCAGGTTGAAGTGATCATCTGAGAGGATTTCATCACAGGCCCTGTCTTCGTCCTTCCCACAAGGGGCCTGGAAGCTCTCGGCTGGCAGCTCCACACTTTCTGACAGTTCGCTTCTGAGGCTGGCCGCCCCGCTGCTGCTGCTGCTCAGGCTGGCCTTCTCGAAGGTCTCCTGAAAACACAAGCCCCACTTTGAGTAATGCTATTATCTTTCTCTCCTTCTAAAATACTCATCTCTTGCTAGAACATATCATGCTTAAGACATCATTATAAATATTTTATGCAGTCATTAATTTTAATAAACCTACTATGGAATAAATTTACTCTGACCACAAAATAAGAGAAGGGGGGGGAAATTGGTTTATAAGCTACCAGGAGATATTTTTAAAAGTTGTATCAAGAGTCTTCAGCACAGAGGCTTATACAATCTGGTGAAGGAAACTGTAATACCAGGAATAAGGAATGTAGCTAAAAGTTGATCTAAGTAAATGTTTTAAAGACTTGCTATCAAAGCTTTTCAGCCCCATACTGGATAAATAAAGGGCTCTTCTCTTCAGGCCTCCAGGGAAATTAGAAGCAGACAAAGAGAAGCAAATTCCCTGGAAGATGAAGAACGCAGTCAAGGGACATGCAAATCTCTCGAGAGCCCTCACCAGTGCCCGGTCTGAATCCTCACAGCACAAGATGTCCCACGCTCCTTCAAAGCTGCAGTGAGCATGTTTCTTCTGATGACACCACCAAGTCCTCAAACTCACGTGCAATCCCACACTGTCATAGTCTCTAGAGATCTGTACTGCTGATGCAAAGGTTACCACATCTCCAGCAGTTCAAATCCACCAGTAGCTCCCCAGGGATACACACGGTAGTTGGAATCAACTCCACTGCAGGGAATTTTTTATTTGTTAGTTTGAAATGATAATACTAAAAATTGCGAAGTTATTCATGAAGTTTCCCCAAGGAGAAAAGGGGAAGAGGGAAGCCCATCTTCTTGAATGCTAGAAGCTTGATTTCTTTTTTTTTTTCTTTTCAGAAAAACTACATATGATTGGGGGGGGATCATTTATTTAAGTAATTCTCAATAACTAATATGTGGGATAGTTTGGGACAAGCATAGAAAGCCATCCTTGTTTCACCATGTCAACCTTAAAAGCCAGTTGCCATTAAATCAACTTCTTACAGACCTGTGAATGCAGTTTATGGTCATTAGAATAGGGAAGGAGATTGTTGTTGTTGTTGTTGTTGTTGTTGTGTGCTGTAGGATTTGAACCAACCCATATCTGACCCTCCAGTAGGTTTTCAGAGGCACTTAATGACTCTGTAGGAGAGTGTCCATCCTTCTCTGGCAGAGCAGCTGGTGGTCTCGAACTGCATGCCTTCGGGATTACAGCACAGCTTCTTGCCACTAAGCCATCAGAGCTCCCTATTTCTTACTTAAAATAAGAAATGTCATAAAGAGGAGAAAGCTCTAAACTGATTTTTTTATATGTATATTTATAATGAAATCGGGTGCAAATAATTAGACAGGTTGGGAATAGGAAAGGGAAAACATGGAGAAAGCTGGATAGGTTTTACACAATAATTTTGAGCCCAGATGAAACTGTTATTGAAAAATTCCTTACAAAATCAGAACTGCCACCCAAACAGATATATGTATGTATATATATATGTATTGTTTACAATAGCAAAAAGATGGAAACAACCTAAGTGCCCCTCAACAAACAAATGGATAGAGAGCTGTGGTATATTCACACAATGGAATACTATGAAGCGCTGAAAACCAAGAAACTCATAAAGTATTATACACAATGGGTGACCTTGGAGGACATTATGCTGAGTGAAATATCTCAGTCATAAAAGGACAAATACTACATAATGCCACTATTATAAAAAAGGACTGACATGGAGCTGGGAGGAAACTAAGAGGGAATAGATCATGAACACTGCATTGAAATAGATAAGGGAAAGAACTGTTTAACAGGAATATATAATTAAGAATTATTTGTATGATAACAGTCCAGAATACAAGCTGCATAGCAAAGTGGACTTTTGGTTGGGGGGGGCAATAATTGTGCAACAATGATAGAATGTTTTCCAAAGAGAAAAGTGAACTGGGGGGAGGGATGGATAGAGAGGAAAATGTGCAATAACGAATGAATGGAAATCCAAGTTTATGCACTTTTGTTAAAATCGCAATTAAAATTAATATTTTTTTTAAAAATCCCTTACAGGCAATTCCAAACTTGCCTTGCAACCAACCCCTGAGAACAAACTGAGTTTTAATGCAAAGGTTACTTTTACAAGTGCCAAAACTACACCCATTTGTAACAGAGTGTTTATGATATTTCAGATAAAGGAGAACTCATAATCTGGGAGAGATGCACTTTCAGACTCTAAGTATGGCGGGCACAGCAAAGTAATGTGGTTTATTTTGACACACATTTTTTTTTTCTATAACAATCTCTTAAAGCAGCTTTTGATTCAAAATCTATAGAGTTTTTTTAACTTGCCATAAACCATATGTTACATTCCCTTGTGTGACTTTTAGAGTTTTTCATTTAGAGGGTTTGAGGACTCAACTCATTACTCAACTTGTCCCTGAAAGAACTGAGGACTGTTTAAACTTCTTTTAGGTCTCTCTGGTGGCCTGGTCTATAGGGACTTGTACCACTAACCCAAAGTCTATGGCTCTCTTATGGTTTCAATCCACCAGTAACTCAACAAGAGAAGGATAGGCAATCTCCTGAGCGATTTAAGCCCCCTTCTCGAAAAGAGTGCACTTGAATGGTCTGAGCTTTAATCCCTGTTCAATTTCTCAAGTGCGCTATGTACTCTGTGTCTTAATAATATTTGGCATATAGCAAAAGCTCAATAAATGGTTGCTGGATCGAAATCAAAGAGAGGAACCAGAAAAGAAGGTAAGGTAACTCACAGGCTGACTAACTTGTGATTCCTGCATTGTTTTGTTGGGTTTGTTGTTGTTGTTGTTCTTTTTGCCTCTTTATCCAGGAGCCTATAATGGAAAGCTTCTTGAAGAAGTGAAGGGACTATTTAGTACCACACTCCCCCTAGGTCACGGGTTCTGAATTCTGTCTTAGAGATGACCAACAATGCACCTCTATGACCCAATCCATTTTTGCAAAGGCAACAGCTGGCTGACAGTTATTTGCACTTGTCAATCTAAGGCTTGGTGGTGTTGTGTATTGGGAAGTCTGAACCGACTCATAGCTGACCTTACAGTGGGTTTTTAGAGGCAGTAAATAGAATGAGAGGAGACTACCCATCTTTGCCTCATGAGCAGCTGGTGGATTCAAACTGCATACCTTAGGGTTGGCAGTGCAGATCCTTACCACTAGGCCACCATAGGGAGCTGCCATCCACCAGCTACTTCTCAAGAGAAAGATAGACAATCTCTTCCCCACTGATTTACAGCCTCAGAAAACTCTTTTAATGTGTTCCTATGTTGTGACAATGAGTTGAGTTGAGATGAGTTAATAAAGAGCTAAAACAAAAGAAGTGCAGCCTTGGGATAAGCATTGACACTACCATCTTTTTTTAGATTTTTCCAATTCTTCAGAATTTTTTTAGAGTAAGAAATGGAGTTAAACAGTTTCTTCAGGATCTGCAACTCCTAGAAATGGGTGGACATATCCATGTATCAATGCGGCAGCAAGGCGACTCCAATGCAAATCAGACAATAAAATTATCGCTGATACAGGAAGAACCGCCATTCTAGAAGATACTGACTGTCAGGGTGTACAATTATGTTTAGCTCAGTTTTTCTCATTATAATGTAATTTTTTTTAATGGCTGCAGCAGTTCATAATACATTTTTAGTTGAATAGCAATTCTAAATAGTAACATACTGACACTGTTCAAATTAACTGCAGAAATAAGAAAAGAAATGAGAGCCTATTTTATTAAAATGAGTGCAATTTTTTTTAATTGCCCAGAATGTTAATTATATAGGGATAGAGAGAATAAAAAAGGCAAGAGATAAATGCAAAGCATATCATCAGGCATATCCTAAAGATTCTCTACTCTAATTCCTTTGTCATGAAATTTTTTACATTCTATTTGTGCTATGTTTACCCAGTTTCTTCTATTTCCTAAGTTAATAACTGTGTCCTCAAACACATAAGCTTAGGTGATCAGGTGCGTGACAAATTTATCTAGCCTAGGCAACTTATTTCATCAGTAGTAACAACAACCTTTACTTTCCATGAAAAATGGCACGAAATAAAACCAAACCAGGAAGCAAACAGCTTTTATTGTGCATAAACTTGGTTATGGTACAAAAATAAGCCAGTGTGGTCAGCTTCCTAGAGATGCCATATAAACCAAGACTATAACCAAATGACCTGTCCACTGTTGTTCTTATGTACCGTCAAGTCAGAATCGACTCATAGCTGATTCTTCAGCAGGTTTTCAGAAGCTATAATCACTGAGAGAGACTGCTCATCTTTCTCCCTTGGAGCAGCTGGTGGATTCAAACTGTGTGATGTTGTGTTGGCAGTGTAGTTTCTCAAGCTATCAGCTTATTTTTTATGAGTTGTAGTTAGATGCCATAGACACCCTATGTACAACAGCTCAACACTGCCCTTGAGCCAATTTAATTGTCTCTGACACACCTATCCCCATTACCCCAGTAATTGAGTCAATCCATCTCATTGAGAGTCTTTCTCTCTTATGCTGTCCCTTTACCCACCTAAGCATGATGTCCCTCTCCGAGGACTGGTCCCTCCTTGCAACATGCCCCAAGTATGTGAGGGTCTTCTCTATGATCACCTCAGTAGGTGATGAAGGAACAAGTCTGGGAGCTGGCCACTCTGATAAATGGAAATCTTTCTGCATGAAAAGTCTTCTCAATTTTCCCCTGATGAAATTCTACAGCCCCTCCCTTCTCTATACACTCCACATACCAAGAAGGAGAGCAATCATACTAACCAGAAAGTAGGAAAAGTTGGTGTTTTAAGTCCCCAAAAATAAATTTGTAAGAGTTGTATTAAAAAAATAAATAAATAAGGAAAACACTTCCCTCAAGTCAGAATCTTAATTAGTAAGGTTTCTTTGGGGCTTCTAAAATGGAAATGGCCACATAAGGTAAAATGAATGCTCATTGGAAATAATCTTACTTTTGTTCTCATGACATAATGATGTTTTAAAGAAAAGGAGCTCTGGTGGTGTAGAGGCTATGTGTTGTGCTGTTAACCCAGAGGTGAACAGCTCAAGTCTATCAGATCATTCCAGGGAGAAAGACGGGCAGTTTCCTCCCTTAGAGATTTACAACCTTGGAAACTCTCTTGAGGGTCTCTATGAGTAGGAATCAACTTGATGGTAGTGGGTTATTAGCATGATAATAAATAGAAGTTAATTAGAACTTCTTGAAATCTGTGGCATATGAATGAGGAGTTACTAAACAAATTAAGGCTTGAAGTGATCATTACAATTCAATCTAAAAATTCTGTATAGAGTTTACCCTTTACAACCTATTACTAACCTAGCAGCAGCTATGTGTCTTCTACTCTTTCTAGTCAAAAGTAATTTTTAGCACAATAATACTAATGAAGAAGAAAATAGTGTTACAATCTGAAAATTGTAGTTGTCGTTGTTGTTGCTATGTCATCAAGTCAACTGTGACTCACAGAAACCCTGTGAACAATGGGTGAACGATGGTTCTGGGTCCTCCTCTGCCTTGAGCCAACCTCACCATCTCTGACATACCTGACCTCACTGTCACAGTCAGAATATCCACCCATCATAATCCCAGAGCACTTGATTGTGCTCTTGTGAAACCTGTAACCAGCTGTTGTCCAAGCAGGGCAAGGGAGTACTCCATGATTCAAAAATCAAGAAATTAGTTTGATTGTTATTAGGTGCCATCAGCCTGACCACGAGTCACTACTTACCTATGAACAAAAGATGTGAACCATGGCCTATCTTGCACAATCCTCAAACGCTCTGACACACTTGAATTCATTGCTATAATACTGTGTCAACCCATCTCTTTGAGGGTCTTCCTCTCTCTTTCCCACAATGATGTCTTTTTCCTAGATCTGGCCCCTCTTGGTCACATGCCCCAAGTATGTGGGCTGACTCTTCATCTCTTACTGCTTTCCAATTCTACCTACTGCATCTTGATGCTCCTTGAGCAAGGCAGAGCCTTCCATCTAAAGATCTTTAATCATGCTCTTCCCGCTGTCATCACTACAGTCTTTGTCTTCAAATAGTTGGATGGCTCAGTCTTATTATTTTTTCAGATCTCTTCTCAAATGTCACATAAGTATAGAATCTGGCTCTGATGTCCCTATTGAAAATAGTCTATCTTTCTACTTCCACTATTTGCTTTCACTTTGTCCTCTTTTCTTTTTGTAGGGGAAAAAAAAATTACCTATCATTTGCCTCCCTTCACTAGGAAAGTGAGGTCATTAACTGTCTAGATACTGTTAGATGATCAGACCTGAAGATTCTTGTAAGGCCACTTGGGAGCTAAGGGACTTTCCACTCTAACCACACCTTATGGGAAACATTCCAATCAGCCTGAAGTCATAGGAAGACATTCCAATCAGCCGAGGGTCATAAAGCTATAGCCAATCAGAAGAGAGCACAACCACCAGCCACATCCTGCTCGACCATCAGTTATGACATAATCCACCTAAAGAGACTAAAAAATTACATATTTGGGAACTAAGAGAGGATGTCCAATCAGTGTCCTCTTCAGAGAGCTGATCACCAAGCTTAATAACCTACCCCTAACCCCTGATGATAAAATTTTGCCTGAAACTTCCTCACTTGTGACTTTTCTGCCTCACACTGACTTTCTCCAGCCTGAGACAGTAAATTTTGCCCAAGAACTGATAAAAAAAACTCCTTTGTTTTACTTTATCTGATTTTCTGCACACTTTTTACCTTACAATACTATAAGCTCAATAGATACTTGTTGGATAAATGGACTATAATACTTTTTCAAAATGTTGAAAGAACTTCTATCTGCAAAACAAGAAAAGGAAATTAAAATTCAGAGCATTATTTTCTTTTAAGAGATTTATAAACTGATGCCCAAGTTGAGAAATAGCAAGACTAGAGTTAAAGCAGCTAGCTCAAACGTGAAAGCATAGATCATAACTCGTAGGTTTCTTGTGACCTAATTTGAAAACATAGTATAACAGTACAATAATCAAAACAGTTCAGTATTGGCTTAAAAATAGACAAATTGGTCAAATGGAACAGAAAAAGTTCAAGAATGGAGTCATAAATACAATGCCCCATAATTTTTTAAAAG
>NW_006399777.1:19500835-19510155 GCF_000299155.1 Elephantulus edwardii | reverse complement strand
GTAAATATTCAGTAAAGTCAATGGAGAACAAACAAGTATTTTTTTAAGGGTGTTATAAGAACTGATACCTATCTGTAGAACCAGGAAGATCTGCTGACATGTGGTAAGGGGTTGTACTGCCAACTCAAAGGCACATAGTGCCTCAATAGGAGGAAGATGGGCAATATCCTTCCCTTCAAGTAACTCTTTGAAAACCCTCTGGTGGGTCAGCTATGAGTCAGTTCCAGCTCAGATGATACCCAACAAAATGTCAAAAAATTGTTAAGTTCAATCCTTTCATTGTTTTTGTTGTTGTTGTTGTGTGCCATCGAGTTGCCTGCTACTCATAGCAATCCTATGTACAACAGCCCTAAACCCTGCTCTATCCCTTGCCAATCTTATTGTCTCCGACAAATCCATCTCCATTACCCCAGTGACTGAATCAATCCATCTCATCAAGGGTCTTCCTCTTCTGTGCTGTCCCTCCACATTTCCAAGCATGACGTCACTATCCAAGAACTGATCCCACCTTGCAACATGTCCAAAATATGTCAGATAGAGCTTCAGAATTCTTGCCTCCAAGGATTGAGAAGAACAGGAATCCCAGAACACTCGGTTTTCCCTTTGAAAACAAGCTCCAGCTGTTTCACTCCTTTATGAATGAGCTTAAGGGCTCCCACGTGATCCAGCAAAACAGCAGTGACACACACACACACACACACACACACACACACACACACCCGCAACAAAGTACCTCACTCAAATTCGAGTGGTGCTCTCATGCATCCCGGCACTCCCAAGCATCACAGTGGCATCAGTGGCCCCCATGTGTGGTTCCTCTCATTTCATCTTTTGAAATGCATATAAGCACTTGTCTCGTAGGGGCTCCAATGGTCACGTGGTAAAGAGATGTACCACAAACATGAAAGCATACAGGTGGATTCTACTAGCCTCTCTGTGGGAGAAAGATGGGAAATCTCCTCCTATGTGATTTGTTGTTCTTGTTGGTGGTGTGTGCCATCAAGTTGCCTGCGACTTATAGTAACAGCTATGTGCAACAGCTCTGATCCTGGCTCTAGCTGACACACCTGCGCCCATTACTCTAGTCACTGAGTCAAGCTGTCTCATCAAGGGTTTTCCTCTCTTGCCCTGTCCCTCCACCCTCCCAAACATAATGTTCCTCTCCACAGACTGGTCTCTCCTTGCAACACTGACTATGAGATTTATTGCCTCTGAAACCCCACTGGACAGCCAGCTATGTGTTATCTTCAACCTAACCACACTAGTCTGTCAGGAAACTTGCCATAATTAAGAATAAGTTAAAAGTGAACGTAAGCAGCACATTACCCCACAAGACAAGAACTTCTAATGTTTCTTACTAGTGGTTTGCTTAATGCATAATGGATCTCCCTATTTGTGCGGAGAATCCATCCAGTTCCACTGAACCAACTCATTTCTCCTTTCCCTGACTACTATTTATTACTGAATTCTGTAATTGCACTATCGATACTACTTCAAGAGAACATTCTCCTATATTTGAAATGAAACCATAATACTGCTTATGGGGGTAAAAAGAGACATATAATTTCACACCTATAATTTTTCTGCCTGCAATAGTATAGCTGTAAGTTCTGAAAGATAATAATTGGTTCCCAGTGAGGGTAATGCCAATTAACAGCATGCTATCTTTTAATAAAATAGGAGGTTTCTTCTCAGTTCTATAATAAAGGTGCATTTTTCCACTTCACCTCAACATGTGATAAATCTTGAAATTAAAAGTAGCAGTATACATAAAATACTGCAAGAAGTGATCGAAATTTATGACTCTTTGAAACAGCAATGTAGGCTCTGCTTTGACAGAAAACACTTTTCCACAGCTCCTATGAGGTTGTACACTCTGTGGAGGCCCTGGGGCTGGCTCGTAGCAGGTACGGTCCATAAATATTTATTATCTTCATAAACAGCACACACAAACTTAATGATGCCATTATTACCTGGATCAATTAGCACTCAATTAGAACAAGATATATCAAGAAGTCTTTCCTCTAGAATAAAAAAACAAAAATTACATCTTCTCCAACACAGCAACTCAAACATGTTGATTTTGTTTTGCATAATTGACGCTAGGTTATAATTCTATACTTCTTTTCAATTGGGACAGTATTGTCAAATACATGTGTTTATTTATTCCAGGTTCATTTTGAGAACAAGTAGTCTCTGCATATATTAAGTGTATAGACATCAAGTAAGAACCTCAAACTCATACAAGTAATGTATAGTGATACCCAGATTCAAATTCCAGTATTACCAGCAGAATGGTACTTCCTCCTTAGAACACTCAACCACACAGGTTTGCAAAGCTCCAGAGACTGGGAAGAGTGTGGTTACACTGTGAGTATAATAATCTTATAAAACAAATTGTCATTATTTGACAAGGAAACAAACCTATCAAATTGGGAAACAATGGACTCTTCAGCAAATAGTGCTGACAAAACTGATGCCTACAGAAAGCTGAAGCAGTATGCACGCCTCTCACTTTACACAAAAATCAAATCAAGGTAGATCAGAGACCGAGAGGTAAAGCCCAAAACCATAAAGATCATAAGAGACAAAGTGGGGCTACACTTAGTAGGCCCGGGGTATGGTATAAAGAGGCTGACGAAATGCAGCTAGAAATATACAACCAGGAGAGGATAAAATTGATGAATAGGCCCTTCTAAAGATTAATCCCTGTACCAGCTCCCGATGATAACTTTTGGACCAGGTCACTGACAATAACTAACAGAGGACCTATTTTTACAAAATTTCTGCAAATACATCTGCTTTTTATTAATTGGATTTGTGCTATGTATTTCTGGATTCTTTTTGGTTAGTGAGAATAAGAATTACAAAACTTTCTGCATTGCAGTAGCAGTGATTGTTGTGGGAAGTTTTATTTTTGTCATTGCTACTGTGCTGGGCTTTTATGCTTTTATAAATATTAGAAGCTAGAAGTATTGTTTCGTCTCAATCTGGAAGGAAAGTGAAGGCACAAGAGCAACCAGAAGCTAAAGCTGAGGCAATGGAGATGTCAATGGACATCTCTTCACTATAAGCTCTATTTAACCTGGATGCCTTTGATTCTGGGGTCTTTTAAAACTCTCCTAAGCATTTTAAAAGTAAAATAAACCTGGGCTTTTAAAAGGGGGGGAAAGACATCACATCACGTTGAGAAAGAGGGTTCAAGAAAGAGAGGTAGACTCTAGACAAGACAGATTGGTACAGTGACTATAACAACGGGTTTAAGCATATCAGAGAGACTGAGTCAGGCACGGGATGCGCTAAAGTTCGGAGGTGTTGTTCATAAGGTCATAGTCATTGGGCACCATCTAGTAATAACAACACAATAACCAGGTATACAAATCAAAGTTTTTCATGTTGAATTACATGTGATTCTATTGGAAGTTAATACTGTTCAAAATCTTTCATTACAACTCTTTTAATAAAGCAGGAAATATGCCTACTTCACCTAACTGATAACTCAGTATTTTCAGACATTGGGTTTATCTCTGGGGTGAGGTACAAGGAAGGGCACCAAGTCTTCTGTGAAGGACACAGACTTCTTGGGTCACCAAGTCGAGGCTTAGCAAATGTCTGTGCCGCTGGACATAGTGATTACACAGATTCTCAAAGTGCCAGTTTATTCATGGTTCAATGTGTTTATTTTCTATCTGAAGAAAATAGTTATTTTTGACCCCAGTAACATTATACAAGTGCACTGTAATTGAGTGTCACAAATCTGTTTTGGCTGTAATGATTTTTAAAAGCTAAAGGTCTTCCTTAAAAAAATCATTACACTTTCTAGAGACAGTAAGATCAAACAAGCAATTTCAGGGAACTAAATTCCAAAGAACAAAACAGAAATATTAGTCATAAAGGAGCTGCCTCACAGCACCCAACTTATATACCAGGTTTTACTTAAACAATTAGAAATAAATGGTTCAAGCCTTAGGGGCACAAGTGGTAAAAATTAGAATGCCCTACCTATATCTTGAGGACAAAGAGTCTCACCACTAGGCCAACTGGCAGCACTATGATAGATGAAAAAGAGATTGAGGTTGTTAACAATTACAGCTTGCTCGTCTCCACAACCAACACTCTTAACATCAGAAGTCAGGAAAAAAGACAAATTGCATTGGAAAAAATCTGTTGTCAGGGACCTCTGCAGAGTACTGAAAAGCAACAAGATCAATCTAGAGACTAAGGTGTGCCTGATCCAGGCCATGGTCTTCGGAATTACTTGTTATGCTTCAGTGAGTTGGATAATAACTATGGATGACAGAAGAAGAATTGATGCTTTCAAGCTGTGGTGCTGGAGAAGAGTCTTGAACATACCATGGACTGCCAAGAAGACAAATAAGTCTGTCTTGGAGAGGCTGAAACCAAGTCTGTCCTCGGAGGCTAGGATTTTGAAGCTCCATCTCTCCTATTTTGGGCACATGGCCAGGAGAGACCATGTCCTGGAGAAGGACATCATGCTTGGAAGGGTAGAGGGACAATGCAGGAGAGGGAGACCCTAGATGGTATGGACCGATGCAGTGATTGGGGCGATGGAGGTTGGTGTGACGGAATTAGTGAGACTGCTCAGGACAAGGCAGGGTTCAGAGCTGCTGTGCGCAGGGTCGCTATGGATCACAAGAGACTGGATGGCACACAACAACAACAACAACAACAACATGTCTTGAAAGGACTTTAGGAACCTTGTAGCTATCTTTGACATTCTGGTTTGGCCTTTATTTGCATCTTCCTTCTTGGTGCCAACTACCTCTTTATCCTTCTAATCACAAACAGGATTCATTGTCCCATTTCCCTTGGGACTTCAAAAGCACCACTGACACAGGTAGTTGTAGTTAGGACTTTCATCATAAAGCAACAGTACTGTTGCTGTCATTATGTGCTATCAAGTTGAACACGTTCATAGTGACACCCTATGAGCATCCAGCCTGAACCCTGCCCTATCCTGTCCTGTCCTCATCATCTCTAACACACTAGAGCCCATCGCTGAAGTCACTGTGTGAATCTATATCATTGTGGGTCTCCCTCTCCTTTGCTGACCCTCCATGATGTCCCTTTCCAAGGAATAGCCTTACCGAGCTACATGTCCAAAGTATGAAAGACAAAACTTCACCAACTTTGCCTCCATGGAGGATTCTGGCTGCACCTTTTCCAAGACATATCTGTTTGTTATTTTGCCTATCCACGGGGGAGAAAAAAAAATAGTACTCTTCTCCAGCACCATAACTCAAAGGTATCAATTCCACAGACTATCACAACACATGTTATGACAGTGACTATTAAATATCCATCTTCTCCAAAGTGCCTAGACCATTTCCAACAAAGAATACATTTTCCTGTTTCTCTTCCTGTTCCTTAGCTTCTCACTCATCTCCTCTCACTTACATGTATTTGTAACCAAACTCATTCTAAGACAACCTCTACATAAAAAAGCCCAAGCCAATTACTGTAAAGTTCAGCCATGAGGATCCTAAGTGTGTCAGGGTAGATAGTGCACCATAAAGTCTTCTAATGACTAATCTTACAGGACCAGGCCCATCTGAATGGATTCAACCCAAAGACTCTTTGCTTGGCATCCAACTGCTTAATCACTTACATCTGTAGATACAACTCACAAAAATTCTTGGCTGAAGAGTTTTTTGTCCTACCCAGCCATGGCTTCTGAGTGAGATTTCTACATATTTTTTAGATAATTTTTTTTCTTAATTTCAATGAAAGTTTACAGAGTTAGTCATTGTTGCACTCTCCCTGCCCCAGTTCACTTTTCTCCTTAAAAAGTAAAAGAAAAGCTTTTTCATTGTTCTGCAGTCCCTCCCCACAAGTCCACTCCATTGTGCAGCCTTCATTCTGGACTCCTGTCATGACAATAATACCCAATCATATATCCCTTTTAAACAGTTCTCTCCCTCATCTGTTTAAATACATCATTCCTCCCCTCCTTCTCTGTCTTCCCTCAACCCCAATGTCATTCTCATTTTACAACAGTGGCCCTATGCAATATTTGTCCTTTTGTGACTGAGATATTTTGCTCAGCATAATGTCCTTCAGGGTCATCCATTTTGCATAACATTTCATGAGTTCCTTGTTTTTCAATGCTGCATAGTATTCCATTGTGTGAATATAGAGCTTCTCTATCCATTCATTTGTTGATGGGTATTTGGGTTGTTTCCAGCTCTTGTATTGCAAACAAAGACCCAATAAACATGGGTGTGCATATATCTACTTGGGTTGCAGTTATAATTTATTTAGGGTATATTCCCTGTAAGGAATTGCTGGGTCAAATGGTACCTCTATTTGCAACTTTTTGAGAAAGCGCCATACAGCCTTCCATAGTGGATGCACCAGTTTACACTCCCACCAACAGTGAATAAGAGTTCCAGTTTCTCCACAACCTTGCCAGCATTTGTTGCTTCCTGCTCTGTTAAATTTTGCTATTTGTACTGGGGTGAGATGATATCTCATGGTTGTTTTGATTTTCATCTCTCTTAGAGATAGGGATTTTGAATATTTCTTCATGTGTTTGTTTGCCATCTCAATGTCTTCTTTGGTGAAGCGTCTGTTCATCTCCTGTGCCCATATTTCATTTGGGTTATTTACCTTTATCTTGTTGTGGTGCTCGAGTATTTTATAAATTCTAGATATAAGTTGCTTGTCTGACATGTCATTACCAAATATTTTTTCCCAATCTATGGCTTCTCTTTTTACCCTGTTGGAGAAGTTTTTGGATGTGCATAGGGATTTGATTCTTAGAAGGTCCCATTCATCTATTTTATCCTCTCCTGGTTGTAGATTTTGCAGGATGCTGAATTTCTCTACCGTGACAAAGAGAACTGGAGCTGAGAAAAACAATATCCTTCACAATAGCTAATCACAAGGTTAAATACTTAGGAGTAAACCTAACCAGAAGCAGAAAAAATCTGTTCAAAGAAAATTACAAAACATTATTACAAGAAACAAAAATAGACCTGGAGAGGTGGGAAAATATCCCTTGCTCATGGATAGGAAGACTCAAAATTGTGAAAATGACAATACTTCCAAAGGCAATTTACACATTCAATGCAATCCCAATACAAATACCAATTCCATTCTTCAACGAGATGGAAAAGGCAATCTCCAATTTCATTTGAAATGGAAAGAGGCGCAGAATAAGCAAAACACTGCTTAAAAATAGAAACAAGGTAGGAGGCATCTCACTCCCTGATTTCAAATCCTACTACACTGCGTTGGTGGTCAAGACAGCGTAGTATTGGTACAATGATAGACACATTGATCAATGGAACAGAATTGAGAATCCAGAAAGCAGCCCATCTACCTACAGTCAACTGATGTGTGAAAACGAGATGAAATCAGTGAAGTGGGGAAACGACAGCCTTTTTAACAAATGGTGCAGCAAAATTGGAAAACTATCTGTAGAAAACTCAAGCAAGATCCACACCTCACTCCAGACACAAAAACCAATTCAAACTGGATTACGGACCTAAGACTAAAACCAAGGACTATAAACTTCATTAAAGAAAAGCTTGGAAGAACTCTAGAAGAGATTGCTACATTTTAAATAATCCTGCAAACATCAGTGCAATGTTCACTGTTGTTGTTGTGAGTTGCCATCAAATGGCGTATGAGCCTGTGAACAAGAGCTCTGAACCCTGTCGTATCCTGCACCATCCTCATCAGCTCTGATGAGCCCATCGCTGCCGTCACAGTGTCAATCCATACTGCTGAGGGTTTCTTATCTTTCACTTGCCCTTCACCTTTCCAAGCCTGATGTTCCTCTCCAGGGAATAGACCTCCCCCCAACAACAGGCCCAAAGTATGTGAAATGAAGCTTTAAAACACTTATTGAATTAGTGAAACATTTGTGAATGTGCTAAAATGAGTTCCTATGTGGTGTTTTACTTTTATTCTTTGACAGGAAAAAAAAAAGAGCTTGAGAATATCTTTCTCCCTAACTTCTCCTGGGTTTCCCTCCCAGATTGATGGACATTTCCTGGATATACTGTAAACAACTTGCTGGCTTAATACTTTTTTTTCTTTGACCCTGAACAATGGCCTCACTTGTGATTGGTCTATTTCACAGATCTTTTAAGGATTGGTCAATTTATTACAGATTATGTAAATGAAATTAGAGATTCAAATGCACCAGCTGCTCCAGGAAAGATGGGCGATCTCCTCCTGTGCAATTTACTGCCCCTGACAACCTGCTGGAGGGTCAGCTATGGGTTCATTCCAGTTTAACAACAACTGAGGAGCGTGGTCAGTTATTGGACCTGCCTGCAAGGCTATGCCTTGAAATTGACAAGGAATTTGCTTACCGATGCAAACTTACAGAAGTTTCAAAGAGAAGGAAAAACAGTACAAGAAGTGAAAAAAGAAGAGCAGGAGAGAGAAGCCATCAAGAACTTTCTAAAAGAGTTGCATCCCTGAAGATTAAGAAAAGATCTGAAAAAGGCTTTATTACTAAGTCGTGATGATGGTCTGAGAAGAAACTCTGTGACAGAATAGGCAGCAAACGACCCAGAAAGGACCCTGTGGCACTTGGCGATGGCAGCAAAAACCTTATGGTGGAAAGGCACTAACAGAACGCAGCAAAGCTACCAGCCTGGCTACGCTCTGTGCCAGTTAGCAGGGAGAGGCCAATGGCAGGGAGGCTGAGGGAGGGCGTGCATGACCACAGTCCTGTCCTGAGGGGCTGACAGGAGCTCAGCCTGGCAGAGAGAAGGGCATGCTGTGTGCACAGCTGCAGGAGTTCTGCATTGAGGAAGGGAGGCTGTGTCTGCATGCTTTCTGCTCCTGACCCCATCGCTTTCTTACTTCCTTCATAAACCACTTAACTCTAAGTGCTGTCTGAGAGTTCAATAACTCAGTGATTACGAATTACCTTTCCAGCAGAGGAGTAGACAATTGCACGGAGTGTGGTGCCAGAAATGATAAAGAAGTTGGAGAGCCAGGAGTGGGGCTGTAAATCTGACTTTTATTGCATAGGAATCTTCTTTCAACTGATTCTAGGTTTATTTATTCCTAATGGATCCAGGCAATGGTGTTGGGGTGCAGGCTGGCTAGTGTCCCCCGGGGTTACCTGAGTTAGACGTTGGGAAAAATATGTTAACAGAGAACTGCCAGGTGTGCAGGCTGGTTTTAGAAGAGGTCGTGGTCCTAGGGATATTATAGCTAATGTTAGCTGGATCTTGGCAGAAAGCAAAGAATACCAGAAGAATGTCTATCTGTGCTTCATTGACTATGCAAAGGCTTTTGACTGTGTGGATCACAACAAGCTGTGGCTGACTCTG
>NW_006399777.1:19494379-19499890 GCF_000299155.1 Elephantulus edwardii | reverse complement strand
GTTTGAGATGGCTAGGTTGGCACAGGATAGAATGGCGTTTAGAGCTCTTGTACAGAGGGTCGCTATGAGTCACAAGCGACTCGATGGCACAGAACAATAACAACAACAACAATGTATGAAGACAGGTTCTGACTCTACCTCTACCACTACTGCAACACAACAAGTAAAATGATAGCTGGGATTGTCTTTGTCTTCACAACAATCTGAGGATGACAGAGAATGTGAACTAGGTAGACAGTCATATAATGCCATATTACCCCTAATTTGCTAATTGTTGAAGCTGAGCTGGGGATGGGTATACACATGAAGGGATCATTATAATACATACCCTTTGTACTTATAGAAATGCTTGAAATGTTTCATAATTAAAAGGGTTGTTTTTTTAAAAAAAAAGACTTGACTATTATAAACATAGAAACAAAATGGTTCTTTCCCAAAGTGTTTTCTAAATAAGTTAATATCTGCTTTTAGATTTTTACACTAACTCTGCACCAGCTATATGAAGCTAATATAAAATTACTCTTAAAACAAAGTAGAAATTGACTCAGAAGCTTTGCAGGATAAGACTTAATAGAAGACATGGAATGCTTAATTAAGATATATAGAAAGAGCTAAGTCTCTTGAATTTTAGTCTACTGGGAGTACTATTTTCTCAGTGCAACATAGCATATCTAGAATGTAGTTTCTCACTATTGCCTTGTTTTTATGAAGTCAGGTAATATAAAAACAAGTAAAGTGAAGGCTAGCTCTCTATGGATAAGATTTAACTGAGTTCAGCCTGCATTATAATTCCAATATACACATTTCTGAATGTAAACTGAGGCCTTAGATAATCACCATGTGGTGTTCTGTGAAATTACAGTTGGGCTCAGGAGCTAAGGTAAAGATTAAAAAGGTTTTCCTCAAATGAAAACAGTATTGACTCTTCAACTGCTGGAGTCTCACGTATGTCAAGACTAGACTGTCCAACCAGCAGTGTTCTTCCTTTCTCAAAAGAAAGGAGTTTGCTGAAAATGCAGCTATTCAAGAAATCAGAACCAGCTCTTCTTCTAGACCAACTTCTTATATAACTTTCCTAGCTGAGGCAGAACAGATTTCTAAGGTCCTGAGAAGGAATTTAAGGAACAGCTACTCTCACCAAGAACTGGCTTTACAACCTTCCAACTTTGGGCCTCATGTCCAGGAAGGAAGGAAAACATTTGGCCTGTTAATGGACCTTTTACCGAATTCCTGCTGGATGGAGGTTCAGAGTATGATGAGCAAGCAATGGATTTGCAATTGCAACAAACGTTTTAAAAAAAAAGGGTGGAAGAAAAATCAAATAAAGCTAAACACCACAAAATGGCCACTGTAGCCCTCACAGGGACATGTGGGAATTTGGGGCTCTGTCATCTCTTTTTCACATTATATGCAATATCTTTTAATATTAAAATGTAATGAGTGTTTCTGATAAAAAATATATTACAATTTGAAGCATCATATTATTATTACCACTATGGAATTAATAAGAAAATATTCAAGACAAGGAAGCTCTGGTGGCCTAGTGACAAGAAGCTGCACTGCAATCCCAGAGGTACAAGGTTTGAATCCACCAGATGCTCTGCTGGAGGAGGGGCAGTCTCCTCCTGTACCAGTCAGATCGCATTTGATGGTACACACAAACAAAAGAATAATAAAATAAAATAAAGTAAAATAAAAATATTCAAGACAAAATATATTTCTTTTTCTAAATTAAGCTTACAACATTGTCACCAAAATTCCTATACAGTACAGTCAAACCCCTAAAGTAAAAAATAAATATTTCTGTAAGCTATATGAAGATGATAACATAAGATATTTGATATCTCTGGTTTTGAAAGAGGCAGTAAAATACAGGTTAGTTTTTAAAATAAGTATACTGAGTCATTTTACTTATAAAGTTTAAAAATACATGAAAATACAGAATACTGAAATGGTGCATATAATGGTTAATAAAGGCAGGTGACTTTTAATCCGCGGCCTTCAGGCATGGTTCTAATTGTTTTTATTCAAACATTCTTCTAGGTCATATAGTCCCGGTCTGTCCACTTGCTGTACAGAGGTAACTTGTGGTTGCTGTGAAGCTGAACACTGTGACACTGATGTGTCAAATGGGTTAATGGTTACCCATGGTGGACAGTGTTTGGTGGAGCTCCCCAGTTAAAACAAGCTTGGAAGCAGGAGTGGCATCCACTTCCGAAATAGCTTGCCTCTGGAAACCTTATGAACCTGGAGAGAGGATGAAAGTCACACAAGTGTTGATGACTTTTAGTCAAAGGGTTGCTATGAGTTGCCAATGACTCGATGACACTTAACAACAACAACAACTTCCAAACTTTAGATTTTCCTTAAAACAAACACAAACTCAAACAGCCAATCAGATGGCATCGAGAGGAGAGTAAAAAAAAACAAAACAGAGACTTACTTGAGACAGCAGGGCCAGCTCCTGGTGACAAGAGACAGCGTTCCGGTTGGCCTCCATAAAGTACCGCTGTGTGCGCCTGCGTTCTCGGTCCAGCTTCTTCTCTAAGACCAGCTGGGATGTAGACAAGCTGTCTAAATATTTCATCATGATATCTGATATCATGGAACTGACCTCGACAATATCTGGGCGGGCTTCCGCATCTGGAGTGAGGCACCTAAGGGAGAGGAGATCATTACAGCATCGTCTCTGGTCAGCGTTGGATGATGGGACCAGGGTGTGTTTCTACCATAGTGTTCATTCCCAACAGACCCTGTAGAAAGATGGACACCAAGCAAAGCTGCCAATCGGAGATCCTGGAATGTTCTAGAAGGAGGTGGAGACAGCAGTCTTTGTCCCCACTTGTGCTCCTAGACAGAGGTCATGAGCTGCACAAGAGTTTGATCCTTGGGTGTGACGGCAGGGTAAAGGGGACACCATTCTCCCATTTGACTCCAAGAGAAAGCTGTTCAGTCTCCTCCTAAGTGATTTACAGCCTTAGAAACCCAGTGGAGGGGCAGCAATGAGTTGGTTCCGACTTGACACCAATGAGTCAGTCAGTTTCCTATGCACTTTGATGTTTCTGAGATCACTGCCAACCCGCAACTCGGTAAAGCATGGAAAATTCCTAAACTAAGTGTATCACCGTCAAGTTAGTCCACTCACAACAACCCTATGTGACAGAGCAGAAGTGTCCCACAGGATTTCTGAAGTTGCAAATCTTATGGAAGCACGTCACACACTGCCTCTTTGTCCTCCACCAGAACAGCTGGTCGGTTCAAAACTTCAATTAATCTTTTGGGAAATGCCTTAACAACAGCAACACCCAATCTCCTTGTGAAATGCGAGGGATATCCAAAACATAAGCCCCAATGGATCATTCTTGATGTGATGAAAGGAAGTAGGGGTATGTTTGGAGGGGGTACAGTCTATTGGCCCTTTCCATCTATATCTTAGACATGTTATTATAATTTGCAAGAGAATATCTTACAAAAGATAAAGTCACAAAGACAAGTCACAACCCAGTCAATGAGAGGTGAAAGTGTTTGCAGTAAATTTTTAAAATAACAAATTGCTGGGTAATCTCTTCTGTGATTCTAGAGGAGGAAGAGATCAACATTATATTAAGGGAGGATTGTTTGTGTCAAATCTAAGTGACTGTTACTACTGTTGTTAGGTGCCTCTGACTCTGACCCACAGTGACCCTATGTGAGAAGCACTGCTCAACTCTACACCATTCTCTTAGTCCTGCTGGGCTTAAATCCATCGTTGTGATTATTCATAGAAAGCTTTGATTTGATGTCTCGGGGGCTGTTTACTAAGATCACTGATACGTTCCAAAATGACGGCTTAGTGGTAGTTGTGTTGCCAACACAAAGGCACAAGTTCAAGTTCACGGTGGTATATAACAAGCATCCACTGTACAATTTTGTCTATTTTTTGAAATGCAAATTCTTCATCACAGTTATATGTGCTTCTCAATAAAAAGCCACTATTTAAGGGGGGGAAATCTAGCACTCACAATTTGCATTTAATTTACCAGTTCATATATTAAGAATGTACCTCATGTTGAGGTCTCTGACTTGACAACAATGAGTGACTGAATGTCTCCAGGCAATGCTTAAGGATCCTTAGGCAACAAGTATTCATTCTTCACAACAGAAATAAAAATAGGACTCTTGCTTGATAATTTGTTAATAATTCTTCCTTATTGAATTATTAGCCATGAGTGAAATACACATGCATCTTGAATAGGTATGAAGATATTACTTAGAATTTTATTTATTTTTTTTTATTCTTGTAAGATAAGAGGGACTGGAATTTCATTATGGTTATGTCAGGCATTTAAACATCTGCTGAATTAATATTTCACAAAGTTCACTCTATGCATTTATTACACACAGAATAATGCCAGAGATGTTGGCAAAACCTACATAACTTTTCAGGACCTGGGGCAAAATGTGCTATGCAGATGGCCAAATCTTGCTAGCTGAAAAAGGAGGAAGATGAGGATCTGAAGATGAAGCTGTAAGCTGTGGCTCCAAGCCCACAGCACATGTGCCTTGTCCCATCAGACTTCCCTCCTAAAACCCAGGTCCAAATAATAAGGATTTCATGACCTCCTCTGTTGGAGACTAAACCCCAAGCACAAGATCCATTCGTGCCAGGGGTCTGTGCGCCTGCCCCGGTCACAGAACTGGGAGCTGGTCCTGTGCGGCTGTGACATATTCGTATTTTTTTTTTTACTTTTGTTAGTGATCACAAAAGAAACCAAGCTGTTTGAGTTCATCTTCTAATTAAATCAGTTCTTTGACTTTTCCCATTTAATTAACAAAAGACGTTGAAGCTGCTCTCAATGCACGTCTGACTTAATGCTGGTTCTAACAGTGCTTGCAAGCAAAAATGCAAAAATCCCATCAGGTAAGCCATTCATGAGTGCAGACGCTTTAAACTCAGACTGCAGATATTTAAATCTATTAAAGGTAAATTGGCTCAAGTCATTAGATTAGCAGGATATTTTTATATATGTATATTTGTGTGTATATATATAATATTTGTTGTTGTTGTTGTTGTTGTTGTTGTTATGTGCCGTCGAGTCGTTTTCGACTCATAGCGACCCTATATAATATATATACACACACACAACATGCCTCTGGACACTTTATGATTTTGATAAATGTCAATAGTTATAGAAAGGCTTTTAGGCATTTTGTTCATAGGGTCACTATGAGTCGTGCTTAACTCGATGGCAATCAACTAGATAGACAGATAGATATAGAGATAGAGATATCTCTAACTCAAAAGGCAATATAAGGTTGTTTGGCAAATGATGTAACTAGACATGGTGAAATCCTTCTCAGTGGACCTGCCTTGTTATCCTGGGTCTCAAGACTTCTGCCTTTGATAAGGTGAAGTCCTATGACTTTTCTATCACTCACTTTTAGTGGAAGATACTGGTGTTTTCCTTCTCTGACAGGTTTCCAAGATACATAGGTTTCTGATTTTTCAGATTTTTCTCTCTATATATAACA
>NW_006399777.1:19466307-19494239 GCF_000299155.1 Elephantulus edwardii | reverse complement strand
GCATGTAATTTCTTGAGATTATACTCCTGTAGACCACAAAAGATTATCTTACAAAAATGTTTTACTATGAGTAACCACTGACAGGCCCTTCAGATGTATCATATTAATATATATATTCATTCATTCAACAAATATATTGTTAATATATGGAGATATGATGGCAAAGGAGAATATGTTCTCTGTTTTTCTGGCATAAGGCATATAATCACATCATTATTTCCCACGTTTCCTTCCTGTCCTGCATTTGTCATCAGCGGGAAAATACTCCCCCTCCCCCCGGGAAGCATCAGGATTATTCACGGGGGATCTGCAGTCAGATAGCGAGATTTAAATCCTGACTCAGGTCTTGGGCAAGTTACCTAAATTCTAAATCTCAGATAGCCCATCTGTAAAATGAGGAGAATCAGAATAGCTGTCTCATCATGCTGCTATCATGATTAAATGACAGCCTTTCAGAAATGCTGGCACACTGTAAAAAACTCAGTGAATATAAAGAGAAGAAAATTCTACCTTGATTTCTTCTCATCTCCTCCCACATTTAACAAACACCAAGTCCTGTGACTCCTATCTTCTAATTATTTCTTGAATCAATAGTCTCAGGTACTGGTCTATTGCATCAGTCCTTAGGTGGACTAACAGGTTCCTACATAATCTGCTCATCTCTTGACTATTCCATATGCTTTCATTGTACCAACTACATTTTAGTTCCTAAAACTACTGTACTGCCTTTCTTGTAATGCTCTGTTTATCACTTCCTGAGAAGGCTGCATCAGCTTCTTTAACATATGAAGTTGAATTTGGAGCCTTTTAGGTAGTCAGTGAATGAATGAGCAGACCCAGTCTAACACCTGAAGAATGTATCTGTTCACAACCTTGTGAGGCATGGTCACAGATCTGGGGACACTCAGGAATATTTACCAGATGTTCCAGTCTCATTATCTCTTTGCTGTGACACAATGCTCTGCTTTGGTCTTTCAGAGAAATTCTTAAGAGTGTCTGAATCATAGAGCATGACACATGTTAAAGACTGTCTGCCAATCACTTTACAAGTCAAAGAGAATAAAACCCTGTTCCAAGAAAATATCTGAACTATTTTGGTCACCCCACTCACTTTTTCTCCTTCTGTGTTCTGAGAGACCAGTGGGAAGAGTTACAAAGAAGTGGCATTCAATTGTACTCTTTGTAAAAGACTCATGCATAGGCTAAAAATACAAAGATGTACTTGTCCTTAGAACTAGTTGAAAGTATTAACTTTACTAATCACTCACGATTGTCCCTGAAATAAAGCGCCAGACAGTTTATGCAACCAGGCAGAGAAAGAGAGAGAAAGAAAGCAGTTGGAATATTTTGTGCATAATAGGAAATGTTCTTCTTACTTTTAAAAAAAAAAAAACAGGCAATAATCTCTAACAATGTACTAGAAGGTAAAAATAGTAACACTGGTACTAGGCAGAGCAACAGACAAATTCAGTGTCTGTCCCAAACTCTTCAAAGTTGCTAAATTATTCTCCCAATGTGAAATTCTACAAGGAAAGACATTTCTACATGGAGCAGTATGAGTTTACCACAGTAGAGAGCTAAGATGATATACAATAGACATGCAGACACACCAAGCTCCACCCAACAAGAGTGTGAAAAGTGAAAATTATTATAGAGTAAAGCAGAGGGAAATCTGTTGTCAGGGACTTCTCCAGAGTACTGAAGAGCAATTATGTCAATCTAGAGAATAAGGTGCACTTGATCCAGGCCATGGACTTTGCAATTACTTGCTATGTATGTACCAGAGCTGGACAATGACTAAGAATTATAAAAGAATTGATGCCTTTGAATTGTAGTGCTGGAGAATAGTATTGAATATCGCATGGACAGCTAAGAGAACAAACAAGCTTGTACTGAAGAAGGTGAAATCAGGCTGCTCCTTGGAGGCAAGGATTCTGAAGCTTCGTCTGACATACTTTGGACATGTTGCAAGGAGGGACAAGTCCTTGGAGAGGGACAACATACTTGGAAGGGTGAGGGATAGCGCAAGAGGGGAAGACCCTCAATGAGATGGATTAACTCAGTGACTGGGGTCAAGGGGATAGGTGTGTCAGAGACGAAATGGGCTCAGGATATAGCAGGGTTCAGAGCTGTTGTACTCAGAGTTGACTTGATGGTACGTAACAACAACCACAGAGCACTGTGTCACCCATCTTTTGAGCATCTTTCACTCTTGCTGGCTCTCCACCTTTTCTAGCATGACGCCTTCCCCAAGGATTTGCTGTTATCCTTTTGTAACTCCAGCTCTTTGTATAGTTTTTAAAATAGTATTTTGTCTTCCCGAGCTTCCCTATGAAAGCTTTCCCATCTGTTCAACTCTCTTATTTTTGCATTACCGCTCCTTGTTTTAGTGGCCTTAGTGGTAACAAGCTGCACTGCAATCCCAAAGCCATGGGGTTCGATTCCACCAGTTTGCTCTGTGGGAGAGGAATGGGTCTGTGATTTACTGACTCTGAAAACCCAATGTGTCAGTTCTGACTTGATGACACACAGAGCAGAAACAACAACAGAATCCAGTACAAATTCAAAATCTCTTTTGAGAGCTTTTTTTTGTCTTTTCTTTCTATAATTGGCTTTTTAATGACCTTTTGCTTTCTTTATGGACAAAGTTCTTGCATGTTATTTCACAAATTGTCTGGTCTTCAGTCATCAGGATTCAATGTGTCAAATATCTTCTTAAGATGGTCGGGATACACTCAAGTTCATATACTGATTCTCATTGTGTCCCATTGTTTTGGTTTCCTTCACCTTCAACTGGAATTTACATATGAATAGTTGATGGGCTGCTCTACAGTGAGCCTCTGGCTTGGTTTTGACTGCTTTATTAAGCTTCTTCACTGATTTCATTCCATGAATGTAGTCAGTCAGATTCCTGTGCAGTCCATCAGGTGAGGTACACATATACAGTAACCATTTATGGGGGTTTTGTTTTGTTTTTTTATAGTTTTACACTTCTTTTTAATTTATTGGGGTTTTTTTTACTTTACATTTATCCATACTTTATTTTCTTAATTAAGCACTTCTACTTCCTCCATCCCCCCCCAGAACATAGCACCTTTAATTACATATTAATTTAAGTATTCAACTGTTTTTTCCATGTTCTAGTTATCTCCGCTTTCTGTTTTTCTTATGCTTTCTTTAGGTTTACTTTTATTTTTTTAAGTCAAGAAAGTTTATTTAAAGTTATTGAACTGGTTAAAATTTTCTCACAAACATTTGTCTAGATGACACCTTTTTATTCACTCTCCTCTTGTTATTGCTTGATTCACAAGAACAGTCATCATCATGGTCACAGAGTTCGAGATCTGATTTTTCTCCCATCTCCTTGTGTTCATTTATCTCTACTCAGCAATCATCCAACAGACACTCTAATTTTTCTCTGCAGAGCAGTTCACGTTCCCGCTGACCCTGTAGCTTTTCCAGACTCGAACTGTTCTTCTGCTTTAGATCTTCTTTTGTTACCCCTCCCAACTGTTTGTAGTTGCTCTCAGCAAATTCTTAGAGGCGTCTCATTCTAAGATCTTCTTATAAACTCCCATTTGGGCATCTGCGTTATCTGACTCACTCTGACATAAGTCATTCCTGGCATCAGTGCTTCCTCCAACATCATGTCTTATACAACACTTGATGCCATTCGTTTACGGTTTTTTAAAGAAAATATTTGTAATGAATTAATTACTGGTTGTATAAAAATCTACCAGGCTATCTCCAGCCCCACTTTTTGCCACGAGAGCCATATTTTTCAACTACCATTCTTTTTTCTTTGCTCCCAATTTTTGCATTCTACTCAATAATTATCATTTATGCATTTTGACTGCATGTTTCAGACTGGAAAAGTCAGTGGAAATCTGTGGGTTTTGTGGTTGAGGCATATGTTTGAACAGTTGTGAGTGACAGGATACTATCTTTAATCACACATGGGATACTTGTTAATATACGCCAGAAAACTGGCAGTCTTGAAACACTGCAAATGAAAAGAACAGCTAGTAAAGAAACCATTTCCTGTATAAATCTTAATTTATACTCAGTTGTAAAATAAATTGTCAGTCCTCACATATGGACTCAACATGCTTTTGTGATAGAAGTATCCTCAGAGAGTATTTAATCTGATTGGCCTTAATAGACAACCATTAACTGTTGCTCGTGTTGGGTGCTGCTGCGTCTGTCCTCAGAATCACTCACAGTGATCCTGTGTACTACATGAGGGCGCACCGGCCCATTCAACATCATTCTCACAGTCATTGCCAGGTTTGAGCCTCCAGCTACTCAATGGACACACTCTGGAGATAATGGTAGTATGACACCACCAGCAGCCTCCTTCACTGTTGTTGTCTGTTGTCGTTGTTAAGTGCCGTCGAATCGTTTGCGACTCATAGCGACCCTATGTACAACAGCCCTAAACCGTGCTCTATCCTGTGCCAATCTCATTGCCTCTGACACACCCATCCCGATTACCCCAGTCACCGAATCAATCCACCTCATAGAGGGTCTTCCCCTCCTGCCCTGTCCCTCCACCCTCCCAAGCATGATGTCCCTCTCTAAAGACCTGTCTCTCCTTACAACATGTCCAAAGTATGTCAGACAAAGCCCCAGAATCCTTGCCTCCAAGGAGCAGCCTGGTTTAACCCTCTCTAGGATGGATCTGTTTGTTTTCTTGGCAGTCCATGGTACATTCAATACTCTTCTCCACCACCACAGCTCAAAGGTGTCAATTCTCCTTCTATCCTCCTTGGTCATTGTCCAACTCTCTGATGCATAACAAGTGATTGCAAAAACCATGGCCTGTATCAGGCGCACATTAGTCTCCAGAGAGGCACCATTGCCCTTGAGTACTTTAGAGAGGTCCCTAACCGCAGACTTTCCCATCGCAATACGTTTTTTGATTTCCTGGCTACTGGTGCCAAGAGTGTTGACTGTGGAGCCGAGCAAACTGAAGCTGTGAACACTCTCAATCTCTTCGCCATCCATCCTGATGCTACTGATTGGTCCGGTGGTGAGAATTTTTGTCTTCTTGACACTGAGCCTCAGTCTATACTGAAGGCTGCAATCCTTGACCCTCTGCAGTAAGTGCATGAGGTCCTCCTCAGTTTCAGCGAGCAAAGTTGTGTCATCTGCATAACACAGATTGTTGATAGATCATCCACCAATCCTTCACTGTAGATGACTCTAATTATGACACACACCTCTAAACACTAAGTCAAAGTCTGCTTCCTCATAACTTACACACACTTGGAGCGGAAGTTTCAGAAACTAATCAATCTAATGCCTATAATATTTGGTCACCTCACTTTTTCCAAGGAGCAAAACTTCTTTTTTTTTTTCCACCATCTTAACCATTGTATCTATAGTTTCAACCCATTTCTTTCCATTATCCTTTCAGTCAAAGCCATTGTCATCTTTCTGGGAAATCTGGAACTCTTCTTCCTCCAACTTTGAGTCCCCTTCTGTCTATTTCCCATGATATTTGTTAAAAAGAAAATATTCACTAAGTCTCAGCCTACTGGAAACCTTACAGTATTCCTCTTGTTGTCTGATGACGTCCAAAGGACTAAGACTAATAACTCAGTCTTGTTGAACTGATTCATAGCTGATCCTCCAGAAAGTTTTCAGAGGCTGTAAATCTTATGTAAGAAGACTGTCCATCTTTCTTCTGAGGGGTAGCTGGTGGATTCACACCACCTGCCTTTGGGTTGGCTGCAACAACTTCGTACCAACTAGGCCACCAGAGTGTTCTTATTCATCCATATTCATTGTCCAACTTTCAGATGCATAGGAAGAAACTGAAGATACTATGGATTGGGTGCACCTTAGTCTCAAACCTGACTTCATTGCTCATTAGAACCCTGGTGCCAACCTTGAAAGCAGGTTTCCCCAATGAAACATATTTTGAATTTCTTGACTGATGCTACCAGGAGTGTTGATCCAACTAAAATGAAACAGTCATAGGCTGCAGTCTATGATCTTCTGCAGAAAGTACTTCAAGTCCTCTTTACTCTCTACAAGCAAGGTCATGTCATCTGTATATTGCAAGTTGTTTAAAAGTCTTCTTCTAATCCTGATGCCACATTCTTCTTCATACAATCCATGTTCTAGAAAGATTTACTCAGCATACAGACTGAATAGGTACAAAGAAAGGATGCAAACCTCATGCACACTTTCCCTGACTTTATGTTGGGTTTTACATGAGCACAATCAAGGGTCTGGAAGTCTCACTTTTCTAAATGTTACCCACCAAGGGAATATTAATTTCCTGTACTGTAGTGACTTGCATGTTGCTGTGTTGTTGGAAGTGTTGCTGCTGGTATTTCAAGTACCAGCAAAGTAGTCCACGGTGGACAGATCTCAGTAAAGCTCTAGACTAAGAAGCAGGACTTCAAAAACTCTATGGAGAGTAAAAGATCACTGTTGGGCACAGTGCTGGAAAGTGAGCCACTTGTGCTGGAAATGAACCAAAATGAGACTGAGAAAGAGCTTCCTCCTCAAAGAAGAGGCCGCCAGAATGGCATGGAGTTCTGCTTGCACCCTATGAAGGGCCTTCATTTGCTTTTATACTATCCTTAGCATAAACTTCAACCAGGCCTCTAAGACCTGGTAGGCCTGGTGGACCAGGCCTCCATCTGCTCCCCCCGATCCCCTAATTGGCTGGCTCTTCTCTGCCTTATTTTGCATACTACATGCTCCCTTTCTTTCATTTCTTCAAATTCCCCAACACTTTCCTTTGGGAAAACTTCCACAGACATAACTCTCTGGCACGTGTTGTTTTTTTCTTCTCTCTACTATTTGAGATTCCCATTCATTGTTCATACCCTGCCTTCCGTGTCCTTTCTTCAGAGAAACTTGCCCCAAACAGCCATCTAGATAATCTCTCATTTTTTATCATCTTTAATCACATTATCATCATTTATCTATTTAATCTTGTAGGTAAAATAGAAACAACAAAAGGCAATGTTCAATGACCTATTTTCTATGTGTTGGGTATTAAATTATGTGGACAGTATTATTCTTTTATTTAAGCTTCCAAACAAGTTCATGAAGTAGTTACTACTACAACTCACAGCACAGAAATGAGAGGAGGAGGGTCAGGCCAGTGAAAGAAGATGCTCGGGGCCACACGGAGGGTGAGTGGGAGGGTGGGGATTAGACCCACTGATCCTCCTGCTGGCTTTACTAGGCTGCTGGTATACATGACCCCTTTGCAAAAACAAAACAAACAGAATCTCAAGGTCATTGTCTGGGAGATGTGACTCACAGTGACCCTCCACGGAGCTTCTGAGGCTGTAAACTGTAATGAGAGGAGGCAGCCTACTTTTCTCCAGAGGAACCAAACACAGGTTTGAACTGCAGGAGAAATGCAGCCTTTGCCTCAGGAGCACAACTTGCTCCCGTCCACATCACCAGAGCGTCCCCTCTGACTCTCTCACGAGACAACAAATCCCATCCAGCATGATCATCGGGGTCCCTGAAGTGAATTACGGTCCTGTTTCTCCAGATTTAAAAGTCAGAACAACGTCTCTGTCTCTTTTCCTCTGCTCCACCCCTCCCTTCTTCTTTGTTACTTCCAAACAACGTCATAAAGAAGAAAATGAGATGAGTAAATGCGCAACTTTTTATCTTGACATTTTGGATTCAGGCGTTTTCCATAAAACAAATAGCAGAAGCGGGAACAGATCCCGAGGAGAAGAGGAGTTGATATACATTTGTCTGGCTTCATTAGCAGTGGGCATGATCCAGCACGTGGGGAATTTAGACGATTTAAAGAGTTTCAGCTCATTTCCCATAAAACTAACAATGGTAACTGCGAACATTTCTCAAATATTTACCATTTGCCAAAGCACTGTGCGGAGCTATTTACATTCATTACTTTGTATAATCATCATATCAGCCCAGTGATGTAGGTCTTACAGCCCACTGCCTCCAAGTCAGAACAGACGCAGAGCTGGCCGTCCTGTGGGTTTTCAGAGGCTGTGAATCACCTGACAGGAGATGGCCTCTACTTCTCCCAAGGAGCAGCTCATAAATTCAAAGCACCTGCCTTTGGGGTGGCAGTACAATTCCCCTTCCTACCTCATTTTATTCCCTGTCCTCATTTTATGGGATGAAGAAGCAGAAAATGAGACGTCAAGTTGCTTTTCCAGCCTGGCCTCTCTCCAGAGCCTGGGCATCTTAGTGATTCTCTTAACGCTGCCTCTGTGTGCGAAGACTGCCTTTGTGTGGTGGGGCAGTGGTTAGAGGCTTGGATGCTGGTTGACCAGTTGGTGACAGGAAGGTGTCATTATGAGTGGGAGTTGAGTCCAAGGAAGTGGAGTCTGGGGTTTTATGCTAACGAGCCTTGGTAGGACAGTGGTTAAAGGGTTCTGCTAATAATCAAAAGGTCAGTGATTGGAACTTCACAGCCACTTGGCAGGAGAAATACGTGACAATCTGCTCCCATAAGCCTGACAATATCAGAAGCCTATGGGGCAATTCCATTCTCTCTTCAGAGTTGCTGAGTCAAATGACTTGAGGGCATATAGAGTTCTGGGCCTGAGTAAAGAGCTTATATGATAGTATTGACCACCAAGAAAACAAATATGTTTGTCTTGGAGAGGGTAAAACCAAGTTTCTTCTTGGAGGCTAGAATTTTGAAGCTCCATCTCACATACATGTGGCCAGGAGGGACCGGTTCTTGGAGAAGGACATCATGCTCTGAAGACTGGAGGGACAGCACAGGAGAGGAAGACCTCAGACGAGACTGATTGACACAGTAACTGGGGCAATGCGGGTTGGTGTGTCAGAGTCAGTGAGACTGGCTCAGGACAGGGCAAGGTTCAGAGCTGCTGAAGGTAGGGTCGCTATGGGTCACAGGTGACTCAACAGCACATAACAACAACAACAACAATAACAATAATATTGCACCATACAAGGAAAGAGACTACATAAAATTCTACAAATACACGAGAAGTACCTATTACTGATAAAGGGCTGAGAGAAGAAAGTAAAGAGAAAGAAGCATAGTTTTTCTATTTTAAAAGAACCCACTGTCACAGCGACCCCTTGGCATTCCAAGGAGGTAAATTTTACGGAAGCAGACTGCCATGTCTTTCTCCTAAATCTTGGGTCAGATGCTGGTGAGATTAAATTATGTTTCTGCCAAAACATGAATCAGAATCTTATTCCCTACCCTTCCTTGTTTGAGAATGTAAATTTGCTTGGGAATAGCTGCACTGCAATCCCAAAGGTGCACAGTTTGAATCCACCACCTGCTCTGCGAGAGGACAAGCAATCTCCTCCCACGTGACTTCCTGCCTCTGAAAACCCTCTGGAGGGTCATCTACGGACGGTGCACAACAACATATCATGTTAAAGAGGTCATATCAGTGTTCACTGTATCCTATACATAATCACTTCTGAATTATAAAAAGAAACATTTAGACACAAGGAGAAATACTGAAGGGAGAGACGGATACCCAGGGATGATCCTCAAAGAACCATGTGTCACCAGAGCTATAAAAGCTGGAGTAAAGAAAGATCTTTCGCCAGACCGAAAAGAGGAGAGAGCGGAGCCATACCTCAAATGCCTTAAATACAGACCTGTGGTTTCTGAATTGTGAGAAAATAAATTTTTGTTTTGTTTTTTTTTAATAATTTTAATGAACATTTACAGAGAATTTGGATTTCCATTCATTCATTGCTGCACTTCTCTACCAGCCCCCCCGTTCTCTCCTCTCTTTCAAAAGTAAAAGAAAGACTCCCTCCCTGGTATAAATTTCTGGTTTTAAGATACCCTCCTTACAGTGTTTTTGCTGAGTCCTAGATAATTAAGACAGATACAAAGAAAGTTTAAAAGAATTGGGAGGATGTGTAAATTACAGTGCATTCACACAATGGAATATTATGCAGCACACAGGAGCAATAACTTTGTAAATTATTACCTAACTTGGGAGGGACTGGAGAGCATTATACTGAGTGAACTAACTAAGTCCACAAGGATAAATATTGTATAAAGCCATTACTGTAGAATGAGTATAAGGATCCAGGAGGGGTGGGAGAGGCTGGAAGCAGAGGGATGTGGATATGCAGGGGGAGGGGGATTTTAATCATGGGGTTGCACAATCTGATGGGTGGAGGTTGAGGGAAATTGAAAGAATGTGTTTGAATTTGTATTAGAATTTTGTAAATAAACTAGGGGGAAGAAAAGTCAGCTTGGGGAGGGGGAAGAGAGGAAGAAGGGGTAAAATGTGCAAAAATGAATGAAAATCTAACTTTTCTGTAAACTTTTGTTAAAATGACAATTGAAAACTTAATTTAAAAACAAGAATTGGGAAGATACGTAAAAGACAGTCGATCTAAGGTAAATCTGTTGTTGTTGTTGTTGTTGTTGTTGTTGTTGATTGCCGTCGAGTCAATGACAACTCATAGCAACTCTACGAACAAAAGACCTGAAGTCTTTCTATAACTATCCTCATTTCTCCTCCAAGTTCATAGAGTTTCAATAGGCATGTGGTGTAGAAATTAGATGCCACTTCTGCTTCCAAACCTGTCTTAAACTAGGAGCTCCGCCCAACACTGTCAACCATGGACAACCGTTATGACATTTAACACCCAAAAGGCACAAGGCTCAGTATCACAGCAACCCCAGACTACCTCAGTATGGCAAACTCACAGAAGAGTGCTGTATGATCCTCCAAAATATAACAACGCTAGGCCCAAGGGCTAAAACAAAATGGAAAACAATGGCACTCCATGAGGCACTCCTTCACCCCACACTCCTTCACAACCAAGCATTCCCACTGGCTCTCACCAAAGCAGAGCGCACATCTTGGATGTCTATAATCCAAGGACCATAAAGATTGGGCTCAGCTTGATAGGCAGAGATGACTTTTTTTTGTAATTTGAGGTTATTGGAAAGACTCTTCCTCATTGTTCCTGAGTTTATCCATAAACTTAGTGACTCCCTGTAGAGACAAGGTGTTTCTAGGTGATCCTGTGTAAGACTCATTATTACCTGCTGATGGTTTCGGTCACTTTCTCAGAGTAGATGCCTTCTGGCACAGGGTCATACACTGCCTCCACAATCTGTAAAACAAACAGGCCAGAATGAAGGGGGGAAAGGGGACATTGCGTGGCCACAACAGGGACGTTAGCAATTAAGCAAAAGACCTTCATGCACAATTTTAATTTAAAAACAAAACAAACAAACAAACAAACAAAACACCCAAGAGCCCAACACTCCAATTGTATGAAAATTTAATACTGGCCAAACAGTTCTTGAACACAGAAATCTATTCTCCCAGCTAACTGAAAGTTAGGGAGCTCTGGTGGCCTAGTGACAAGAAGCTTCACTGCAATCCCAAAGGCACACAGTTCAATGCCACCAGCTGCTCTGCAGAAAAAAGATGGACAATCTCCTGTCTGACTTCCTGCCTCAGAAAACCCACCAGAAGGTCAGCGATGGGTCAGTTCCAGGCCAACAGTACAAAACAACAACAAATTAAAGTTAATCCTGATTTCATAACAAATGAGTTAGGTAACATACTATGTAAGGCTTTGGCCAAACCACAATTATAAATAATTACATAAAAAATAATTTTAGGCGAGCTCTGGTGGCCTAGTGGCAAGAAGCTGCACTGCAATCCCAGAGGTGTGTGGTTCAAATCCACCAGATACTTTGCTGGAGAAGGAGGAACCATCTCCTCCTGTACCAGTCAAATATGATTTGACGGTACACACACACACACACACACACACACACACACACACACACTAAAATAATAAATTAAAAAAATAATTTTATACTTCTGGTTGGTTCTTATATTTTTCTTTGATACATAAAGATAATTAGAACAAAAATATGCCATAGCACATGCTTTACATACATACACACATAGATATATAAATATATGTGCACACATCCATATATGCATACGTGTATATCTATATGAAAGAAGAAAAAAAAATGGAGTCATGTACAGTGTCTGCTTTTCTTGGTGTTTTTTCTTTTTAAAACCAAAAATATTCTGTTTCAGAAGAGGAGAGGGATCCTTAGCAACACCAGGGTCCAGCGCTCCCAGCGTGACTGACCTTAGTGGCCAAGGAGAGCATGTTGGTGCTGTAGAAAGGAGGATTCAGCGTCGCCATCTGGTAAAGGATGCAGCCAGCCGCCCAGACATCAGCCTTCTCCCCATAGGGCTCGCTCTTCAGGACCTCGGGGCTGAATGAAAATAAGGACACTGATAGATTCTGAGCAAAGGAGAGTAAGTCACCACCAAGAGTACACCCAACCTTCATGCTGTAGTTGTCGTTATTGTACCCTCAAGTCAGAACCGATTTACAGCTGACCCTCTAGCAGGCTTTCAGAGGAAGCTAATTCCATGGGAAGAGGTTGGTTGCCCATATTTCTCCTGCAGAGCGGTTGGTGGATTTGAACCATGTGCCTTTGGGTTGGTAATGCAACTCTTTACCACTAAGTCAAGTTGCCTATGTTGTTGTGTGCTGCTGATTCAGAGCCAACTCATAGCTGACCCTCCAGCAGGTTTTCAGAGGCATTAAATCACAGGGGAGGAGATTGCCCATCCTTTTGCAGAGCAGAGGATGGATTTGAACCACAGGCCTTTGTGATTGCAGTACAGCTTTTTACCACTAGGCCACCAGAGCTACCTTGCTGTATATGATTGAGTTTAAAACAAAGAAACCATCTCGATCCCATTGCCATCACATCAGAACCAAGTCCTAGCTAACGTTCCAGTGCTCATCTTTCTCCCTCAGAAATACTGGTGGATTTGAACCGCCAAAAAGGCAGGATCCTTGAGTTAACAGCATAATTCCAGATGGACTATGTCACCAGCCTTCCCTAACTACAGGGCAGACTTCCACTGTGAGAAAATGCAGTAGACAGAAGCACTTCCTCAGGCTCTTCTGTAAGTAATTCCCCACTACACCCACCCAAACTACTTGAAACTCTTGACCACACCCCACGTAAACATGTTCAAAATAGCTCTGAAGTCTCCCGAGGGCAGATAGACAATAAGCACAGTTGGGTACAGCCCATGTTGTTGCTAGTGTGTGTTATCAGGACAATTTGACTCACAGGGACTCCTTGTGACAGAAGAGAGCTTCCAAGGTTTCCCAAGCTTGATAACATAGTAACTTATGGGTTGGGCTGTTAACTGGGGTGCCCACCCACCAGCGGTTTTGTGGGGATAAAAGGTGAAGCTGCCTGCTCTTCTTTGGATCTGCAGTGTTGTAAAGTCAATGTAGGGCTACCATGTAGCAGAAGTGACTTGACAAGGCAGCTCTGGTGGCCTAGTAGCAAGAAGCTGTACTGCAATCCCAGAAGTATGCAGTTCAAATCCACCTGATGCTCTGCTGGAGGAGGGTCAATCTCCTCCTGTACCAGTCAGATCTGATTTGACGGTACACACATGCAAAATAATAAAAAAACAAAAAAAAAGAGTGACTTGACAACAAAAGGTTTTTTGGCCTGGAATCTTTACAGAACACTTTCAGACTTTTGTCCAATGAAGATGCTGGGTAGATTCAAACTGCTGACCTCCACCATCAAATAATGATGTCAGATTAATAAATCATATTTTAAAGATTTTAAGTGGCATTGACTTTCAAAATAGCTTGCCTCCAGAAACTCTATGAACTTAGAGAAATGATGAAAGTTTGACAAGTGTTTGGGTCTTGCGTGCATAGGGTCCCTATGAGCTGTCTATGACTCAATGGTATTTAACAACAACAAACAACAGTTTAAGGTTCCAGTCCTTGGGAAATTATATCACGCTGAGAGAAGTGGAAAGGCAGAGAAAAAAAGAAGGTCCTCAACACGATGGATTGATATGATGACTATAGCAACGGCTTGAGCGTGTCTTGGCTTCAGGGTGTCTTGGTTCGTGGGGATGGTGTAGGATAGGACAAGGATTAGATCTGTTGTTTACAGAATTGCTATGAGCCATAGAGAGAGCTCTGTTGTCCTAGTGGATAGAAAGTGGCACTACCAAGCCAACGGTGGGTGAATTTAATCTGTGGCCCTCAGGCCTCGTTTTAATTGTTTTTGGTCAAACAGTCTTCTAAGAATAGTATAAAAGTAAGTATAGCACTAGTGTAAGTATAGTATAAGTTTAGCACTAGTCTGCCAATTGGCTGTACAGAGATAACGCATGGTTGATGTGATGCTGAACACTGTAACACTCATGTGTCAAATTTGATAATGGTTACCCATGGTGGACAGTGTTTGGTGGAGTTCCCCGATTAAAAGAGGCATGGAAGTGGGAGTGGCATCCACTTCTGAAATAGCATGCCTCCTAAAACTGTATAAACTTAGAGAAACGATGCAAGTTATATGAACGTTCAGGTCTTTCATTCATAGGGTGGCTATGAGTCATCTATGACACTTAACAACAACATAAAGATTAAGGTGTGCCTAGTCTGAGCCACAGTCTTTTCAATGGCTTCCCATGCAACTGAAAGCTGGACAATGAACAAGGATCACAGGAGAAGGATGGATGCATTTGGATTGTGGCACAGGAGAAGGGTATTGAATATCCCATGCACTGTAAGAAGAGCAAATAAGTCTGTCTTGGAGGATGTACAACCAGGATGCTTCTCTGAGGTAAGAATGGTAAAAGTTGGGACCATCAGTCAGCATTATGATAGATGGAGAAAGTATTGAAGCTGTCAATGATTATATCCTGCTTGGATTAACAATCAACACCTTTGGTACCAGCAGTCAGGAAATTAGGACACATATTGCATTGTGCAAGTCCACTGTCAGGGACTTCTCCAAAGTGCTGAAGAGCAATGATGTCAGATTGAAGACTAAGGTGTGCCTGACTGAGGCCATCATCTTCTCCATCACCTGCTACACATTACAGAGATGAACAATGAATAAGCATGACAGAAGAAGAATTGATGCCTTTGAGAAGAGTACCGATTATCTCCTGGCCTGCCAAAAGAACAAACAGCTATTTCTTGGAGACAGGACAAGCAGAGTGCTCTTTGGAGACAAGGATCATGAAGCTTCATTTTCATACTTTGGACATGTAGCTAGGTGAGGCCATTCCTTGGAAAGAGACAGCATATGTGGGAAAATGGAGGGTCAGCCAAAGAGAGGAAGATCTCTAACGAGATGGATTGACATGGTGATTTCAGCAATGGAGGATGGCACAGGATAGGGTAGGGTTCAGAATCTGTTCTTCATAAGGTTGCTAAAGGTTGTACTCGACTTGAAGGCTCTTACCAACAATAACTCTTCGAAAATGTACTATATTGTATTTTATCCAAAAAGGACCTCTGCTTTACAAAGGGCCAAACCAGTAAACATATTGTTAATGAGAACAAGTTAAGACAAAGAGAAGAAGCAGATATTTTTAAAATCTCACCCCTAGTTTCTCTCAGATATATGAACGGTTAAATTGCTAACTGCAAATGATTCTCACTTATTCATTCAGCATGGAAAACAATAGAGACTCAGGAATCTTCCACATCATTCCAAGATGTGAATGCTCCAGTCATGTTCAAATGATGCAATAATGCAATGATTTTATATAAATCGGGGACCTTCTTTCCAACAAATGACACAGATTGAATAAAATGGCGACTCTTAGAGGTAGATTTGAAGCATTAGAAAAGGTGGTCTCCTCATCAACAAACGAATGGATAGAGAAGCTGTGGTACATTCATACAATGGAATACTATGCTGTACTGAAAAACAAGGAACTCATGCAATATTATTCAAAATCGGTGACCCTGGAGGACATTATGCTGAGTGTAATATCTCAGTCACAAAGGGACAAATACTGCGTGGTGCCACTGTTGTAGAATGGGTCTGACATCAGGGTTGGGGTGAGACTGAGAAAACACTGGATAAATGATGTATACTGCACTGAAACAGATGAGGGAAAGAACAGATTAGAGGTGATATGTGACTGAGTATTATGGTTAGCACAGGAATCCAGAATTAAGGTTGCATAGAGAAGAGTACTTAGTGTGCAGGGGTGGGGAAGATGGAGGAATTATATACCAATGAAGGAAATTTTTTTTCTTTTTCTTTTCAAAGAGAGGAGCGAACTGGTGGGGAGGGATGGACAGGGAGAAAAGTGCAGCAATGAATGAATGGAAATTCAAAATCTCTGTAAATGTTTATTAAAATTAAAAAATTTTTTTAAAAGGGTGGTGTCTTCCTTTCTCAGATTCCAGGCAATAACAATCAGGGCTTCCTTCCTTCCATCACACGTTCAATGTTCTGCTCTTTGCTCTCTCTGCACTCTCTCTCTTACACCCAAAGCCTCTATTAAAGCCACATACTCTGAAAGGTCTCGGGTCCCACCTCCCTTCCACATACTTCATTTATATAATAGAGTTGAAATCCACCTTGTGCCCATAACCCTCTCAGAGGCTGGAATGTCAAGTGCTGTCAGTAAGGTGCAGCAAAAGAAACAGGGTATTCCTGGTAGAACAAAACCAGGTCCTCTGCGTCTCATCAGCACAGGAGTCTGGATTTCAGAACCGTCTCAGACCCACATTCCATCCGAAAGCAGCATTTCTTCTTGTTTTTATACTTCCACATTTTTTCCACGTGTCCTTTATTTTTTTAGATTTTATTTTATTTTTTTAAATAATTTTAATAAACATTTACAGAGATTTTGGATTTCCATTCATTCACTGCTGCACTTCTCTCCCCGCTCAGCCCTCTCCCCTCCCCCAGTTCGCGCATCTTTTTTATTTTGTTTTGTTTTGTTTTTTATTTTATTATTTTTGTGTGAGTGTACCATCAAATCAGATCTGACTGCTACAGGAGGAGATTGTTCCTCCTTCCCCCGGCAGAGCATCTGGTGGATTCGAACCGTGCGCCTCTGGGATTGTAGTTGCAGCTCCTTTCCACTAGGCCACCAGAGCTCCCCTCCTCTCTTTCAAAAGTAAAAGAAACACTTCCTCCCTGATCCACAATCCCGCCGCACCCCTCCCACCGCCCCAAGTACATTCCACTATGCAACCTTAATTGTGGACTCTTGTGATAACCATAATACCCTATCATACATTTCTTTTAAATTATTCTCTCCCTCATCTGTTTCAGTGCAGTATACACAATTTATCCAGTTTTTCTCAGTAAATCAAGTCAGTTTAAGCAATCTTTTGGATTCAGTTATGTGCAGGTACATATACAGATAGTTTCGTTTGGGGTGTTGTGGTGTTTTGTTTGTTTGTTTTTTCCTTAGTCTAAATAATTTACTTGGAAGCATGAGTGGCATCCACTTCCTAAACAACACGCCTCTGGAAACTCTGTGGACTTTGATGAATGTCGATAATTGTCGAGGGGTTTCAGGCCTTTTGTTCATAGGATCGCTATGAGTCATGCTTGACTTGAAGGCAACCAACAACAGCAGCAAACAACTTACAGTTGACCATTCTACATTCCATCAAACCTTTTTTATGTCAAGTTCAAATGCTTGCATATCATCTGCTATCCAAACTTGTCTAATACTTTCACTGTCACTAATATAAGCAAGACACAGGTAAACACAGCATTGCAACGTTAGTAATTACTACACGAGATGAAATTAGAAAACTTGACAGCTGGGATTTCACAAGAACTGTTGTTGTTTTTTATGTACTATCGGGTCATAGGTGACCCTCTAGGCTGGATTGGAGAGGCTGTAAATTGGACAAGAAGAGACTATTCGTCTTTGCTGGTGGATTCAAACCGTGTGCCTATGGGTTGGCAGCACAATTCCTTACCATGGGACCACCAGAACTCCTTTCCTAAGTACTGGTTAATGTATAAGGAGCCCTGATTATGTAGTGAGATAAGAACTGGGCTGTTAGCTGAAAGGTTGGTAGTTCAAGTCCACCAACTGCTTTAAAGGGAAAAAGATGAAAGCCTTGTGGGGCTGTTCTTCTCT
Source organism: Elephantulus edwardii (assembly GCF_000299155.1). Taxonomy (NCBI): domain Eukaryota; kingdom Metazoa; phylum Chordata; class Mammalia; order Macroscelidea; family Macroscelididae; genus Elephantulus; species Elephantulus edwardii. The sequence continues at coordinate 19,476,318 of NW_006399777.1, read as the reverse complement.
GCCCTGCAAGATCCAGATCTACAGGACAGCTAGGAGTTTACATACACAACTAACAGAGAAACACCAGGGACTGAGGCAGATGCATCTGAACGTGAAATTGGTGAAGAAATTACCTTGGAGAGAAACAAACTATCATAGAAAAAAAAAAGTATCTAATTGACACCATAATGATGTAGCATCTTGGAAGTCGTGCTTGGAGACATCATAAAAGAAAATACTGTCCTCATAACTGTTAGAAATTAATAATCAAAGAACTTTGAGGACATTTGGGACATGTTTGAAGACAAGATCCTTCTATTCACCCAATACTGTTTGCTTCCCTGGGTAAAGACAGGAAGGGGAATTTTTGCAGCCCACTGCAATATATTAATCCCTTGTCTAATAAAAAGACACTTAAGTTCTCGGGTATTGGCTATCAAACTTTCATCTCCCTAGACTGCCTTAAAAAAAAAAGAAAAAGAAGGCTCACTTAGGGTTGTTAATGGAAACCTTTTTAAAGTGTAAATTTTAGAGGATAAAAATCATCTGCTTGAGATGATCCATGAAAAAAAATGATGCAAATGCTGTCTGAACTCATGAGGATAAACTCATATCTTAGGGGACATAATTAAACCTGTATGTCAATAACTACCACATATGAGGGCTGGGACGCATTTATGCTCTATTATCCTGATGATTTGTATAAAGCATTAAATCATCTCTAGTAGTGTTGTCCTGTCAATTCTGCTTCTCAGAAGTCATACGTCTGTGTGTCTGTATGTATATCTGTGTGTATCTGTTTAGATATGATTGCTGTAGATGAGTGAAATGTTACTGAGAAGTGAATAAAAATATAGTCACAGTTGTGCTGATGAGAATGAACATTGTTCAGGTCAGCTGGGGGAACCCAGGGGCGATACCAGGTTTGGTACATTTTCTGAAAGAAATTACTGAAGCTGCTCTTCAGGTAAAAGATGGGCAATCTCCTCCTATGTGATTTGCAACCTCTGAACACTTGCTGGAGGGAGGATCAGCTAAGAGTTGGGTCAGACTCCATGCCAATGAATTGGGTTGTGTTCAGTGAGCTGGTAAAAGTCCACATGGGCATTTTATCTTGATCTTTTTTCTCTGATGCCTTATTCAGTTGACATAGGCAATGTTTATAATTAAGAGCAATGGCATCAGTTTAAAGACTAAGGTGCACCTCCCTCAAGTCCTGATATTTTTAATTGTTTCATGTATTTGAAAGTTGGGTTAGTTTCTGATACAAAGAGTTTTCATCCTCACTTCTAAAGAGCATTCTGGTTGCACTTCATCCAAGATAATTGGGTTATTTCTTGTGATGTTGTTGTTGTTGTTGTTGTTAGGTGTCATTGAGTCAAGTACAGCCCATAGTGACCCCGTGAACAAGAGATCTGAATGGTGTTCCATTCTCACACTTCCCGACACATTAGAGTCCATTTCGAAATCAATCCACCCAGTCAAAGGCCGTCCTCTTCTCCGCTGACCCTCTGCCTTTCTGAGCACCAAGTCCCTCTCCAAGGAATAGCCCCTCCTAGCAATAAGCCCGAAGTATGTGAGACGAAGCCTCATCATCCTTGCCTAAAAAGAGCACGCTGGCTGCACTCTCTCCAAGACACACTTGTTCGTTCTTTTGGTAGTCCACGTTGCTCTGCTTGAACACCACAGCTCAGAGGAATCAATTCTTCTTCTGCCATCCTCATTCACTGTCCAGCTCTCAGATGCATAGCAAGTGGTCAGAAAGACCATGGCCTGAATCAGAGGCACCTTAGTCCTCAAACTGACATCATTACTCCTCAATAATTTGAGGGGGTCCCTAACTGCAGACTTTCTCCATATAATAATACATATCCTGATTTCCTGGCTGCTATTAATTGTGGACCCAAGTAAGATAAAGTTATTGGCAGTTTCAATCTCTTCTTCATCCATCATGATGTTGCCTAGGGGTCCCATGGGAAAAATCTTGGTTTTCTTGATGTTGAGATGTAATCCATATTAAAGGCTGTTTTCTTTGATCTTCTGCAACAAGTGCTTCAAGTCCTCCTCATGTTCAGCAAGCAAGGTTGTACCATCTACATAACACAGGTTATTGATGAGTCTCCCTCCAATCCTGATGTCACATTCCTCTTCATTCTTCCTCTTCATTCTGTGGTTTATCTTTTGCTAACACCATGATTCAAAGGCCTATCTTCTTGAATCCTTTTCATGGCCTACCAGAAGCAACTAAAGATATTAGGACTTGGTTAAGGTACACCTTAGTCTTTAAAATTATATCCTGGGTCTTTAGCATTTTAAAGAGGTCCTTGGTAGCCGAGTTTCCCAATGCAACACTTCTTTTGATTTCCTGCTTCCCAGCCCACTGGGTGTTGACTATGGATCCAAGAAACTGCGCTTCAATCCCAAGTAAAATTACATTCTTTAAAACTTCAAACTTTTCTATGTTTATCATGGTCCTGCTTACAATTCAGATGTGAAGATTTTTTGTTTCATGGTGAGGAGCTGTACTCTACACTGAAGCTTATAGTCTTTAAGCTTCATTAGTAAGAATTTCAAATCTTTATTTTCATCAAGCCAGGTTGCATCATTTGCATATTACAGGTTGTTAATAAATCTTGCTCCAACCTTCATGCTGCATTCTTCTTCATAGAGTACAGTTTGTCAAGATTATTTTCTCAACATATAGACTGAGTAAGTATTGTGCAAAGATACAACTTTGACATACATCTTTCCTGAATAAAAACCATGCAACACTCCCTTGTGTTGATCAGATGACTTCGTGGTCTCTGTAATGATTCCACGAAAGTACAATTAAGTCCAATTAGTATTTCCCATTCTTCACAATATTATCCATAATTTGATGTGATCCATACAGTCAGATGCTTTTGTAAAGCCAATGAAACACAGGAGAGTATCTTTCTGGGATTCTCTGCTTTCTGATCAATCTATCAGCAGCACCAATATTCCTCACTCCACGTCCTTTTTGTGAATCCAGTTTCAATTTCTGCCAGTTCCCTGGTCATGTCCTACTGTAACAGCAGAGACAAGGATGGTGAAGCTTCATCTCGTATATCTTGGGCATGTTGTTAGGAGGGCCTAGTCTTTGGGAAAGGACATCATGCTTGGAAAGGGGAGGTTCAGAGAAGGAAAGACCATAGTCACAGTGACAGTAGCAATGGGTTCGAGGATACGGACAGTGAGGATAACACAGGGGAAGGCTCGATCTGTTGTTCAGAGTCACTTGAGAAACAGTTGACTTGATGGCACGGGCCAACAATAACTTCATTAAAATGTTGTTTATGCATGATATTTATTGTATTGTTTGATGTTGTCCACATTCTACTGGAGAAGCTATCTCTGCACAAATATGGATCTCTTTCTATATGTTTACCAGGTAGCTGTCTTCCACGTTTTTTTTGGCATAGGGTTACTGAGCTTTTCCAGCTCTGCATCAGCTTGCTGAAACATTTCCAACGGTATTTCAACAATTCCTGGAGCCTTGCTCCCCCCACCCCATTGCTTTCAATGCAGCTTGGGCATCTTCCTTCAGTATCATCTGTTCTTGATTACATACAGTCTCCTGAAAGGGTTGGATGTTGAATCATTCTTTTTGGCATAGGGACTCTGCATGTTCCCTCTATCTTCTATTACCACTAGGCCACCAGAGCTCCCTCCCTCTGTCTTCTTTTATGTTTCCTATTTGTCAATATTTTGCCCGTAGAATCAGTGCATACTGCAACTTAAGGCTTGAAATTTTTCCAATTCTTTCACCTTGAGTAATATCAAGTGTCTCCTTCCCTTTTTAATTTTGTAGCTCCAAATCTTTACCTATTTCATTCTAATAATTTATTTTGTTTTCTTGAGTTGCTCTTTCAAATCTTCTGGTCAGCTCTCTTACTTAATAATTTCTTCCTGGTGCAATCATTCTGGAAGGCATTTTGGTGCTTCCTCAAAAAGCTGAACATAGAAATACCATATGACCAACTATTCCACTACTTGGAATATACCCTGAGAATAAGAGAACTGAGGCACAAACTGAGATATATACATAATGTTCATAACAGCATTATTCACCATTGCAAGAACATGGAAACAGCCCAAATGTCCAACCACAAACAAATGGATTAAGAAAATTATGGTACATTCACACAATGGAATACTATGTAGCATGTAGGGGCAATAATTTTGTAAATTATTACCTAACTTGGGAGGGACTGGAGAGCATTATGCTGCGTGAACTAAGTCCCACAAGGATAAATATTGTATAAAACCATTATTGTAGAATGAGTATAAGGATCCGGGAGGGGTGGGAGAGGCTGGAAGCAGAGGCATATGGACGTGCAGGGGGAAGAAGGGATTAATCATTGGGTTGTACAATTTGATGGGGGAGGGGGAGGGGGAGGGAAATTGAAAGAATTTGTTTGAATTTGTATTAGAATTTTGTAAATAAACAAGTAAAAAAATATAATTTCTTCCATTTACTATATCTTATATATTTCTCTTTAAGAGAAAGTTTCAGAATCTTTTTTTTTTAACATCCATTTCAGTCTTTTCTTCATGTCAATCCACAAATTGTCGAGACTTCAATCATGAGTTTTCAGTGTGTCATATCTATTCTTGAGATGGTTTCTAAATTTGGATAAGACGTACTCAAGGCTATACTTTGGCTCTCCTGGAAAAGGTTTCATTCTCTTCTGCTTCAACTTGAACTTGAATATGAGCAGTGATGGTCTGTTTCACATTTGGCCCTTGACCTTGTTCTGATAGATGACAGTACACTTTTCCATCTCTTCTTTCCACAGATGCAGTTGATTCATTTTTCTACCTTCCATCTGTCACATACTGTTTCATACTTCCATCTCTCCACGTGCATACTTTCCATTTACGTAGCTGAGAAAAGGTGTTTTTTTATAAGCAGGTTGCTGGTGCTGAAAAATTAAACGTGTTCCCACATCTTTTGGATCATTAAAGTCCTATTTCGCAATTACCAGTTTTTCTTTGTTTGCAACTTCCACGCTCCAGTCACCATTAATTATCAATTTCAGAATGCAGACTTTTGTAAAATCTCTAATTTCTTCATATTTGGCATTAGTGAATGGTGCATAAATTTTAATGAGCCACATTAATCAGTCTTTCTTGGAGGCATATGGATATGACCTTATCACTGACAGTGTTTATGTACTTCAGGGTCAACCTTGAGATGTTCTTTTTTTTTAATAAATATATGATGCCTCTTTGTTGTGCCATTTCTGGCACAGACCATATGATTTTTTTTCATGGCCAATACTAATTAGTCTATTTCACCCAGTGACTAGGATATCGACCTTTATGTATTTCATGTCATTATTTATTAATTTCATTTGTAGCATCAGGATGGATGGTGAAGAGATTGAGATTGTTCACAGCTTCAGTTTGCTCGGCTCCACGGTCAACACTCTTGGCACCAGTAGCCAGGAAATAAAAAAACGTATTGCGATGGGAAAGTCTGCGGTTAGGGACCTCTCTAAAGTACTCAAGAGCAACGGTGTCTCTCTGGAGACTAAGGTGCGCCTGATACAGGCCATGGTTTTTGCAATCACTTGTTATGCATCAGAGAGTTGGACAATGACTAGGGAGGATAGAAGGAGAATTGACACCTTTGAGCTGTGGTGCTGGAGAAGAGTACTGAATGTACCATGGACTGCGAAGAAAACAAATAGATTCACCCTAGAGAGGGTTAAACCAGGCTGCTCCTTGGAGGCAAGGATTCTAGGGATTCGCCTGACATACTCTGGACGTGTTGTAAGGAGAGACAGGTCTTTGGAGAGGGACATCATGCTGGGCAGAGTGGAGGGACAGCGCAGGAGGGGAAGACCCTCTATGAGGTAGATTGATTCAGGGACTGGGGTAATCGGGATGGATGTGTCAGAGGCAGTGAGATTGGCACAGGATAGAGCAGGGTTTAGGGCTGTTATACATAGGGTCACTATGAGTCGCAAGCGACTCGATGGCACATAACAACAACAACAACATGGTCATAACACACACCACACATTTTTTTATTATTAATGCATTTTTGCAACTATTTCATCTTCATTTTATGCCATGCTGGGTCAGGAAATTAAGAGCCTGAAGGTTTATTCCATCCAAATCGTTTAGATTAGCTCGACTTTGAGGCGGTAGCTCTTCCCAAGTTATATTTTTAGTGCCTTCCAACCCGAGAGGTTCATCTTCTGAACTCTATCAATGTTCTTACTGCTCAGAACATTTTTATGGCCTAGTTTGTTCACTGGTTTGTCTTTGGGTTTTATTTTATTTTGTTTTGTTTTGTTTTCAGAAGGTCAGAACGTCCTTTCTCCTAGCCGATTTTAGTCTGAACTCTATCATGGTTGATTCCACTGCTGTTTAAAATATTGATGTTGTAACTTCTAGCATCACAGTAACCCACAAGCTACCACAGTGCAGCACACTGACAGACAAGTGGTAGATCTGAACCAAAAAATATAATATTGATGATATAGGCTAAATGCTTTCCACTGAAAATGTTTACATGAAATTCAAATTTAATTGGACATTAAATATTATATCTAACAACCCTAGCTGTAGAAGTGTATATTCTGTTTTATTAGTGCTCTTCTAAAAACACACACTATTTAACCATTAAAATACAGTTATGCACTGAATATATAAATATAATGAGTCTTATATTTTACACAGGACACTTGAGACATAACTCTAAAAGCATACCATTTTTCTTGTTATATGAACACGTGTGCATTAACATATCTTAGTACCAATGGCATCAAAGATAATAGAGTTCTTGCAAATATAAACAGCAATTTCAAATGCAAAGCCTTTGCCCAATGTTTATAAGCAGTGAGCCTATCTTACCTGTTAATGTTTAGTTAAATAACAAGAAAACTCTTCTGATGCAATTTGAGCCATCAATTTGAACATCAATGACTAAAAAAGTGACACTGCCAGTGTGGCTATCACTCTGTCTTTACTTGATTTATTTTCTTTGGAAAGTAGAGTCAAGTTAGACTCCATTTGGATCGGTAGACTATTTCCAGAGGGTACAACTGATTTCATGTGACACTACAATTTATTTAGAGTCCACTGCTTATATGTGAAAGTGTCATGAAAAAATATGAAGTACTATCCAGATGTGAAATGGAATTATTATATAAAGAGATGCTCAGAGAGATTTGTCAGCCTTCATGGAGATGTGAATAGGTTAGAAAGAAAACATGCCATGCCATACACATAGAAGTGAAGATGGAACTATTTCTTATCCTCAAACTCTGAGGCAGTAGAACATGTGGGGAGATAATTGATCTTTGTCCTATTTCAGTCAAAGTCAGATAGACCAAAGATTTTTATTATCCTAAGAAGTTAAAGGGGAAAGAAATTGGTAGTGGTGATGATGGTGTCAAGTCAGGTTGGAAAATATTATCTCAAAAATGTGTCTTAAAACACTGGTAACAGTCGCTTCTTACTTATGCCAACTTCCCATCCTGCCTTTTTCTAAGATGACTTCACGTCTATTACCCCATTGACATTGTTGTTAGACGCCGTTGAATCAACTCCAACTCTTAATGAGCCTATGCACAACAGATCTAAACTTTGCCCAATCTCATCTCTTCCTTCCATTGTGCTTCAGCTCACTGTTGCTGTAATTATGTTAACACATCTCATCAGGGTCCTCCTGTACTTCAATGACCCCTTACTTCTGGAAGCATGATGGGCCTTTCCAAAGACAAAACCCCCTGACAAGCCCAAAGTACGAGAGATGAAGTTTCACCATTTTTGCCTTTAAGGTGTACCTTAGTTTCATTTCTTCCAAAACAAATTTGTTCCACAAGGTTGGGTTGGCTGAATACATAGTTTAAGTCTTCTGCATCTTTGTTAAATTTCTTTTGAGTTGACCGATCCTTTGGTGAGAGCAGTGTATTAAAATCTCCCACCTCTATTGTGGTGTCTATTTCTATTTATTCTTTTAGATAGCTGTCTATTTCTTTCTTCAATTGTTATCTCTTCTGGCAGTCTATGGTATAGTCATGCTTCTTTTCCAACATCATAGTTCAAATGCATCAATTCCTTATTCATTGTCCAACTAGCACATGAGAGGCAGTAATTGAAAATTTCCTCCAGAAACTCTATTAATTTTGTCTTTTGTTCATAGGGTCACTATGAGTCGTACTTGACTTGAAGGCAATCAACAATAACAACAACATGATTGCCATCAGGTACACCTTAGTCCTTAAACTGACATCCTTGCATTTTAGCATTTGAAAGGAATCCTTAACAGTGGATTTGCCCACCGGAATATATCTCTTGATTTCTTGATTACTGCCTTCCATGGAGATTGTTTATGGAACCAAATAAAACAAAATCCTTGACAACTTCAATCTTTTCTCTATTTATCATGATGTTGTACAGTTGTAAGGATTTTTATTTTCTTTATGGTGATTTTCTTCAGTATGTACTTCAAGTTCCTCTTCACTTTCAACATGTAAGGTGTCATCGACCTAACACAGGGTGTTGATGAATTTCTTTCTATTTCCATGAAGACTGTTGTGTACCATTGAGTTGGAACAGACTCATCGCTGACCTTTTAGTGGATTTTTCAAAGGCTTTAAATTGCATGGGATGAGACTGCCCATCTTTCTCCTGTGGAGCAGATGGTAGATTTGAACCATGCACCTTACAGTTGACAGCCCAACTTCTTACCACCAGGCCACCACCATAGGAAGCAGTTCTGTCACACGGGATAACTAGTAGTCAGAATCAAGTTTATAGCAGATAGCAACAATAATTAGGACATTCTTAAAATCTGATCTTTTGTATAGATTTCTTAAGCAAAACAAGCATTTTTATTCCAGTAGACAAATGGTATATATTCTAAAGAAAAGAATTCTTTTTAACAGGAGGTGCCTTACTCCAAATCACCAGTATATCTTCTCATAAATTGCAAAGGGACTAGACCCTAAATCTATAATCCAGGTCCATCAGTTTACATGTCTGCATCTTCCCCTTCCTTCAGATGTTGACAGTTTAAATGGGAAAAAGGGAAAAAGACAGGGGAGGAAGAAATAAATATTGTGTTTGATTTTGCTTAGTACATTTTCTTTAATTTAATGATTGTCATCTTAATTTATTATGGCAACACTGAAAAGGAAAAGTGAAATCTAAATTTCCTCAAAATGTCCCTCTCCTTTCTGGAATGTACAAAAAGAATAAAGAAAGGAGCTTATTAATGAGTTCATTATCTAAGAAAAGAAAAGAAACAGAACTTGTCCAAAAAGAGGATTCTTAACTGTCACTGAAATGACAAACGATTTCAGACAGGGTCATTACAGACTCGGTGCAATATACGACAATGAAAGAGAATGAGGACCCTGGTGAAAACACTCACTCATTAAACTAACATAAGGCACCAGAAACAATCAGTCAAGCACACAAGAAGTATTCAGCACAATGAATGCACTTGAACAATACAATTCGAGCAAAGATTCATTAATCTCAACATGGGTTACATTGTACAAAAATAAGTTAAGCAGCAACTGTCATAGATACTTAATAAGAGCACTAAACTTAAAAACACACAGAATAACAATGGGAAATATTCCACATATCAGTTTATCTCTGAGATAGATAAGAACATGGAAGATTTCAATAATTTGTCAATAAGTTAAAACTAGAAAACGTGTTGACTGTGGTCACCAACTACTCATATGCAAGTTCAAACTGAAGTTAAAGAAAACGAAAGCAAACCCACAAAAACCAAAATTTGACCTTGAGTTTATCCCACTGAAAGTTAAAATGCATCTCAGGAACTGGTTTGAAGCCTTGAACAATAATGAGCAAAGACCACATGAGCAGTGGGAGAATATTAAGAGTATCAAGTATGTTGACCCAGCAATTCTGGGAATATACCCCGAAGAGACCATAGCTGACATCCAAGCAGATATATGCACACCCATGTTTATTGCAGCTTTGTTCACAATAGCAAGGAGTTGGAAACAACCTAAG
>NW_006399777.1:19450479-19466002 GCF_000299155.1 Elephantulus edwardii | reverse complement strand
CTACATGGTGGAGTGGACCTGGGGGAGGGTTTGTAAAACAATGAAAGAATTTTTCTTTTACTTTTCCAAGAGGGTAGTGTTCTGGGGGGAGCCTTTGGAGGGGACAAATGTGCAACAATGAATGAATGGTGGGGGGAAGAGTATCAAGTATGAAGAACATAAAAGGTCATAACAAAGACGAGGAAGTCAAGACTAAAAAGGATGTCAAAAAAGACTCTGAATACTGCACTAGAACATCAACAAACCAAAGCAAAGGGAAGACATCAGGAAGTCAAAGAATTGAACAGAAGATTTCAAGGGGCAGCTCAGGAAGACAAAGTATTATAATGAAATGAGCAAAGAGCTGGAATTTGAAAATCAAAAGGGATGAAGTCTCTTGACATTCTTTAAGCTAAAGAAACAGAAGAACAAATTCAAGCCTCAAACTGCAATACTTAAAGATGCTCTGGATAGAATATTGTATGATCCAGGAAGCATTAAAAGAGGATGTAAGGAGTGCACAGATTCACTGTACAAAAAAAACCAACAGGCTGACACAGAAGAATGTAATGAAACAACATATGATTGAGAGATAATGGTGATGATGGAGGAAGTTCAGGCTGCTCTGAAGAAATTGACAAGAAACAAGGCCCCAGGAATTGATGGAATACCACTGATATCTCAACAAACAGATGTTGCCCTGGAGGTGCTCATCAGATTGTGCCAAGAAATCTGGAGGACAATTACCTGATTAATTGACTGGAAGAGATCCAAATTTCTTTCCATTCCAAAAGGTGATCTGACAGTGTTGAAATTATCAAATAATATCACTAATAGCACACACAAGCAAAATACTGCTGAAGAGTATAATAAAAAATAACTGGAACGGTACATTTGACAGAGAACTACCTGTAATATAAACTGGGTTTAGAAGAGGCATCATATTAGGGACATTACAGTCAATGGTAGATATATCATGGCTGGAAGCAGAGAGTACCAAAGGAATGTCTGTCATTGACTATGCAAAAGAATTTGACTATGTGGGTCGCAACAAATTGTGGCTAACCTTGAGGAAAATGGGAATCTCAGAGCATGTGATTGTGCTCAAGTGAACTCTATACTTAGATGAGGAAAAAGCTATCAGAACAGAGCAAGGAAACACTGCATGTTTCAAAATTAGGAAAAGAGTATATTAGGGATGCATCCTATCTACATACCTTTTCAATCTGTATGCAGAACAAATCAAAGTCCAGGGGGTGGACTTGATCAGGAGGAATGTGGCATCAGGATTGGAGAAAGACTCATCAACAATCTGTATTTTGCCAAACTGAGGAATATGCACTTCCAAAACCAAGGAGGATCTGAAGCATTTGCGGTAGAAGGTCAAAGACTGGAGTCTTCAATATGGATTTGGAAAGAATTTTCACAGGGGGAGATATTCGAATGGCAAACAGACACATGAAGAAATGCTCCAAATCACTGGCAATAAGAGAGATGCAAATCAAAACCATAATGAGGTACCATCTCACTCCAGTTAAGAGTGGCAAAGTTTAACAGGGCAGCAAGTAATAGGTGTTGGAGAGGATGTGGTGAGAAAGGAACTCTTCTTATACATTGTTGGTGGGACTGTAAAATGGTCCAACCATTCTGGAAGGCAGTTTGGTACTTCCTCAAAAAACTGAACATAGAAATTCCATATGACTCAGCTATTCTACTACTTGGAATATACCCTGAGAATATGAGAACTGAGGCACAAACGGACACTTGTACACCAGTGTTCACAGCAGCATTATTCATCATCGCAAGAACATGGAAACAGTCCAAATGTCCAACCACAAACGAGTATATTGAGAAATTATGGTGCATTCACACAATGAATACTACACACCACACAGGAACAGTAACTTTGTAAATTATTACCTAACTTGGGAGGGTCTGGAGAGCATTATGCTGAGTGAACTAACTCAGTCCCACAAGGATAAATATTGTATAAAACTGTTATTGTAGAATGAGTATAAGGACCCAGGAGGGGTGGGAGAGGCTGGAAGCAGAGGGATGTGGATGTGCAGGAGGTGAGGGGATTAATTCTGAGGTGGTACACTTTGATGGGGGAGGGAGGGAGAAATTGAAAGAATTTGTTCTTGAAAACAATGTATTCTAATTTTGCACATAAAGTAGTAGAAAATGTAAAAAAAAAAGAGAAGATTCTCATCACTAGGAGAATTGGCAGCATCATGATAGAGAAGAGACTGAGATTGTTAACAATTTGAGCTTGCTCAGTTCTACAGTCAACACTCTTGGCACTAGCAATTGGGAAATCAAAAGACGAACTACATTACGAAAATCTTCTGTCAGAGACATCTCCAGACTGCTGAAGAGCAAAGATGACAGTCTAGAGACCAAGGTGCAACTGATCCAGGCCATGATCTTCACAATCAATTGTGATACATCAGAGAGCTGGACAATGTTCAAGAATGACAGAAGAATCGATGCCTTTGAGCTGTGGTGCTGGAGAAGAGTATTGAATATATCCCATGGCCTGCTTGGAGAACAAACAGGTTCTTCCTTGAGAAGTTGAAACCAGGCTGCTCCTTGGAGGCAAGGATTTTGAATCTACACCTGACATACTTTTGGGCAGGTTGCAAGGAAGGACCAGTCCTTGGAGAGAAGCATCATGCTTGAAAGCGTAGAGGGACAATGAGATGGATTGACTCGGTCACTGGCATAATGGGGGTAGGTATGTCAGAGACAATGAGGTTGGCTCAGGATAGAGCAGGGTTCACAGCTGTTGTACACACAGGGTCGCTGTGAGTTGCAAGCAACTCGAAGGCACTTAACAACAACAAGGTTTACAAACAAGCTTCATTCTTGTCTTTTCAGAATTTGTAAGTAAGTTGGAGGAGGTGCCTCCTATTCTTGTTGAGACTTTTTAGTGCAAGGAAAGGCATGAAGCCTTGTCAGTGATGTAAAAAGTGCAGCAAATGGAGGTGACTGCGATGAAGAACTTGTGAGGAGGTTAGTCTGCTTGTTTCAAAATGAAAGTAAATTTACAGAACACTGAAGAGCAAATAGAAATTTCAAGTTTGACTTTTGTCAACTGAGACTGCCTGTATATGCTTATTTTTTAAAGAAGCAACAGTATTTAAAATCTCATCTCCATGTCACAATCTCCATGGCGGGGTAACTCAGTACTAAAAAATACAAATACTTCTCCCCACCCCATGTAAGTCAAAATGTAAAGGCTGAAACTTATGCATACCTAATTTGTAAGTGCTAGCTAGGAACTAAAATACAAATAATTACAAATATTACAACTATTCCTGTCAGTTATGGTCTTTTTGAAAACATGACCTCCCATGAAGACTATCTGGATGTGCTCACAGAAGCAAATGTAAAGGTGTACCTCACAATTAATAGTTGGAACATCTAACTCAGTGGTTTTCAAATGTTTTTCTAGAACTCTGTCTTCATTGTAAGTGATATCAAAATCTGTAAACAGCAAAGACATAAAGACAAAGGCATTTGGTGTGAAATAGGAGGTTGAATACAGTCATTACTTATCCCACAGAACATGTACTCGCACACCTTCAACCTTTCTCCTCTCCATCAACACTGTTTCCCTCCCAAGACAATTAGCCTCCACTCTCCTGGTTCCAGCCATGGCCTGAAGTCTTTCTTTCCTTCACAGAGCACGTCTTCCTATAAAGTGATCCTCAACTCACCATTGCTAATGATTCCTTCCCCACCATCTGCCGTCTTGCCTCAGTTTTTAAAACTCTCCTGAAACTATTCGTGATAATTGTTGCCTTTCTGTAAACCTTTATTCTTTTACCCTGAACCTTTAGAAACTGCCAGTGAAAACAGTTCTTCATACTTGGCGTCTCTGCTAGACGCTGTTGACTTGGAAACGTTCTCACGTATTGTTTTTCCTCTTTTCTGTGTCTTCTTTCTGCTTGTTCTAAGCATCTCCCACTCTCTCACCTCTGTCTATAGCTTAAATGCTGTGGATCTCGGGGATTTAGCTTATAAATTCTCTGCTTCATACTCATCCCACCTAGATGCCAATGACCTGTGTATTCTCACCAGCTATAAACTTTTTCCTGAGCTCATGAAAGATTATTGTTGTTGTTGTTGTTGTTGTTGTGTGCCGTCAAGTCGCTTACGACTCATAGCGACCCCATGTACAACAGGCCTAAACTCTGCTCTGTCCTGTGCCAGTCTCACTGCCTCTGACACACCCATCCTGATTACCCCAGTCATTGAATCAATCCATCTCATAGAAGATCTTCCTCCCAAGCATGATGTCCCTCTCCAAGGACCAGTCTCTCCTTAGAACATGACCAAAGTATGTTAGACAAAGCTTCAGAATCCTTGCCTCCAAGGAGCAGCCCAGTTTAACCTTCTCCAGGATGAATCTGTTTGTTTTCTTAGCAGTCCATGGTATATTCAATAATCTTCACCACCACCACAGCTCAAAGGCATCAATTCTCCTTCTATCCTCCCTAGTCATTGTCCAACTCTCTGATGCATAACATGTGATTGCAAAGATCATGTCCTGTACCAGATGCACCTTAGTCTCCAGAGTGACAGCATTGCTCCTTAGCACTTTGGAGAGGTCCCTAACAGCAGACTTCTCCATCGCAATATATCTTTCAATTTCCTGGCTACTGGTGCCAAGAGTATTGACTATGGAGCCAAGCCGGCTAAAGCTATGAACCATCTCAATCTCTTCAGCACCCATCCTGATGCTGCCAATCGGTCCAGTGGTGACAGATATGTGTTGCTTATTAGACATAACAGCTTTACTGTCTCCAAATCGCCAACAGAAATCATGACACAGAACTCCGTTAAGCAACAGGCTGCCTGGTGTGATGATCCTAGTCTACCAAGGGCATCAAGGGATAAAGATGGACATTAGGATTTGCAGCTTTTTTTTTCACGCTCGGAAAGCTGTAGTTTCAATGAAAGTGAGGGAGACCTTCAACAAAAAAAAAGATGGGCATAAAGACTATAGCAATGGACTTAAGCCAATCAGATAGGATAAGGACGGCACAGGATAGGGAGGCATTCAGATCTGGTGTTCATAGGGTCACTACAAACTGTAGTGGACTCTACCTACAAACAGCAACACCAACCTCTCGTAAAGACTAAAAGCCTCTGAAAAGCCCAGTGGAAGTTTGCTGTAAGTCATGGCAGTGAGTGAGTGAGTGGGGAGCACGTATATTTAAGAACCTATTGAGTTCTAAAAAGAAAAAGGGAAAAATTAACAAGAAGTGGGTCTCCCAGGAGCTAATGATGATGTGCTATGGTCTGAGAAGTTTGATTAATTCAACACTATATACCAGGGTACAAAGCAATTTTTCAACAGAAAATGATAAATGATACCTCATCTTAGAGGGAAAGAAAGGCAAGACAGTAACTTCCTCCCCTAAATAGCTGCTCATTTCTGATCCTTGAGTGGCTTTTCCTTTATCTACTGGTTCTTTCTTTAAGGCTGTCCTGAGCAGACATTTGAGACTACCAGTAGGAAACCACCCTGGGTGACCATCAGGGAAGCAAACGAGGAAGCAGCGAACAGCATCGCTGGTTCTCCAATTTGTGTAATTATGGGAGATTCCAGAGATTCCCAGGCTTGAACCTGAAGAACCTTCAAGAACTACTAGAACTTGTCAGGTGAGTTAAGGATGTGTCCAGCTTTGGGTAACACTCAGCTTGGCTGTTTTTTAAAAAAGAAAATGTTTCTTTGATACTGGTGTATTTACATCATTTTTCACACTGAATCTTTACAATTTCCTTTACCCACCGTTCCCTCCACCCCTCAAATTGTGAGGCCCTATGATTAACGCCACCTTCACCCTTCACCCATACTCACTCCTCTGCTCTCAAGCCCCCCCCCCACCTTGGATCTTCATACACGTTCTACAGTATCTACAATAATGATCTTATACAGTATTTGTCCTTATGGGACTGAGTTAGTTCACTTAGCATAATGTTCTGCAGTCCCTCCCAAGTTAGGTAGTAATTTACAAAACCAGTGCTCCTGTGTTCAGCGTGCCATTTCTTAAAAGAAGAAATAAACTTTTCTTAAGTGTAGGTTGGCATGATTGTCAACAAAGAAAATCCCAAACAAACCATGAAATAAAAATCTAGATTCTATTGAAATTTAAAAAAAAATTATAAATAAAAGTCTAAAGCTATCTAGTCAAGATTGAAGGATGAAAAAATAGAATATCGTCAAGAGCATGTTTATATACTACTGGATGCTCTGGAGACTGTAGTCTGCATGAAGTTGAGTTGCCACCCCAGGGCCACGTCTGTCTAGGGTTTTGAATCCAACAGCAGGTTTGCTGGAAAAAGATGGACAGTCTCATCCCATGCAATCTAAAGTCTCAGCAGCTAATTGGAAGGTCAATCTTCAGTCAGTTTCAACTCCCTGGCAATGAATGAGCTGTAAGAGTAAGGGACAATTACCAACCAACATAAAATCATTTTTAAAAAAGAAAGAGTACGGTACACTTGGGAATCTAAATTTAAAACAATACCAATTATAAAATCTCCAACAGAAGTTTAATACATATAAATCTCACAAACCTTACATGGATTTATATGGTGAAAGCTATAAAATTTGATTTAATTAATCAAAGACCTAAATAAATGGATGAGCATACCATGTTTATGGATTGGAAGTCTTACTATGTTTAGATGTTCTATTGATTTAGTCAAATTAAAATAAAAATTCCTGGCATTTTTTAATATATATAAGCAAGTTGATTCTAGAAATTATGTGGGAAAGCAAAGTAACTAAAAGAGACTAAGCCATTTTGCTACCCCTCTACCTTTCCAAGAATGATGTCCCTCTCCAAGGAATAGCCTCTCTTAGCAACATGTCCAAAGTATGTGAGACACAATCTTATCATCTTTGCTTCCAAGGAGCCCTTTCTCCAAGGCATATTTTTCTTTGTTCTTTGGGCAGTTCATGGGATGTTCAGTGCTCTTCTCCAACATCTCAGGCAGCTCAAAGACATCAATTGTTCGTCTGTCATCTTTATTCATTGTTGCTGCAATCCCAAAGGCACACAGTTCAAATCCACCAGCTGATTCACAGAAGAAGGAGGGGCGACCTCCTCCCATGTGATTTTGATGTGTTGTTGTTGATTGCCATTGAGTCGAGCACAGCTCATAGTGACCTTATGCATAAAAGAACTGAAGCCTTTCTATAACTATCATCATTTATCAAAGATCATAGAGGTTCAAGAAGCACGTTGTTTAGGAAGTGGATGCCACTCCTGCTTCCAACCCATGTGAATTACTCCCTCTGAAAACCCACTGATGGGTCACCTACAAATTGGTTCCTACTCAGTGGCACACACCAAAACAACAACAACAGTCTTTATGGAAGTAGACTCATGTCTTTCTCCTATGGAGTAGCTAGTCGACATGAACTATGACCTTTCAGGGAGCATTCAAACACTTAAACACTGTGCCACTAGCATTCCTTTATGGAGACCAGATCTTTCTAATAAAAGGATCATAAGGGGGGGGGTCAAGCAACTGTAAGTACAGTAAGAATTTGGAACACTTACCAGTATTGAACATACCATGGTATGACTGCTAAAAGAACAAACAGGTCTGTCCTGGAGAGGGTGAAACTAGGCTGTTCCTTGGAGGCAAAGATTGTGAAGCTCTTTCTGACATACTTTGAGCATGTTGGAGGGAGGGTCATCATGCTTGGAAGGGTGGAGGGACAGCGCAAGACCCTGGATGAGACAAACTGACTCTATGACTGGGGTAGTGCTGGTAGGTGTATTTGGCACAATGAGATTGGCGCAGGATGGGGCAGGATTCAGAATTATTGTACATAGGGTCACTATGAGTGGTGCGTGACTCGATGGCACATAACAACAACAGCAACACCTAAGGTCAGCTGGTAGTTGACAATAAAACCTATCAAGTAGGGGGGGAAACCTCTTAACAAATGATGCTGGATCACTACCTGCAGAAAAGTGAAACGGGAACCACATCTTACACTATACACAAAAATCAATTCAAGTTAAATTAGAGATCTAGGGGAAAGCCCAAAACCATAAAGATCATAAGATACAAAATGGGACAAAACTTAGAAGTCCTGGTCAATGGTAAAAATTGCTTGCAAAAATAGCCAGATACATAACCAGGAGAGGACAAAATTGACAAATGAGACCTTCTAATGATTCAGTCCCTATGTGCATCAAAACCTTCTTCCAACAGGGTGAAAGAAAAACTACAGATTGGGAAAAATAATTTGGCAATATCATTTCAGATAAGGGTCTCATAACAAAAGTTTACAGAATATTACAGGGCTTCCACAAGCAAAAGGCTGATAACCCCATCATAAAATGGGCAAAAGACCTTTTACAAAAAAAGACACTCAGATGGCCAACAGAAACATAAAGAAATACTCAAAATCACTGGCAATCAGAGAGCTGCAAATCAAAACAACAAAGAGATACCTTTTCACCCCAGTAGCCGTAGCAAAATTTAACAGGACAGCAAGCAATAAGTGTTGAACACAATGTGAAAAGACTGGATCTCTCATGCACTGCTGGTGGGATTGTAAAATGACACAACCACTCGGGAAGACAGGTTGATGTTTCCTCAAAAGGCTAAATATAGAAATCCCATTATTGTTGTTGTTATGTGCCATCGAGTCACCTGTGACTCATAGTGATCCTACGTACAATAGCCCTGAAAACCAGCATCCTGAGCCAATCTCATTGATTCTGACACATCTAACCCATTTCTCCAGTTACTGTATCAATCCTTCTCAGCCTGGGTCTCCTCTCCTGTGCTGTCCCTCCACCCTTCCAAGCATGAGGTCCTTCTCCAAGAACTGGTGCTTTTGGCTACATGCCCAAACCCAGCTACTCCATTTCTAGGAATATACCACAGGGAAAACAGAATTGAGACGTGAACAGATACATGTACTCCTATGTTATAGAAGTGTTACTAGCAATTGCAAGGAAATGGAAACAGTCCAAATGACCACCAACAAATGAATGGATTGAAAGTTGTGGTGCATTCGCAGAGTGGAATACTATGCAGCACTAAGGAACGGCTAGAGAGCATTATGCTGAGTACTCAGTCTCATAAGACAAGTACCACGTAATACCGTTACTGTAAAAATAGAAGGATAACTAATAATGTGTATAAATGTCCAAAAGAAGAGGAAATGGGGAAAGAGGAAAATTGTTAGGATAGCAGAGTTTAGTGGGCAGATGAGGGGGTGAAAGAATGAGAAAGACCCCATGAGGACCTGAAAAGAGGAGGTAAAAATAGGCATTGTTGTTGCTGCAGTCAGAACCGACCCATAGCTGATCCTCCAATGGGTTTTCAGTGGCAGTTAATTACACAGGAGGGGATTGCTCATCCTTCTCCCGTGAAGCAGCTGGTGGACTCGAACCTTCAAACTTTCATTACTACAGCACAGCTTCTCACCACTCGGCCACCAGAGCTCCATCCTAGACATAGATCCTTTGTAATTAATTTTATAAAACACAGTATAGAAGAATTATTGTATGAAACACAAAGTAAATAAAAGACTGTGAAACACAATGTACACGAATGAGACACAATGTATACGAATTTTGTATGCAAACCCATATAAAATACAAAAATCTCAATTAAAAATGATGACACTGACTTTGTAATCAACCTGTTTCCTAGACCCATTCTCAGTACGTACGTCATCATTCATCTATTCACTCATCTAACCTCTGTTCAGTCTCTACTATTTGCCAGGTGGTAGAATACAAAGAGAATGCACAAAAGCCTTTCCTTGACCTTGAATGTTCAGAGGTGGAAAGAGAAGAATGAGTAACATATATAAGTTGGTTCAATAAAATGTTCCAAGAGTCCCGTTGGGTAGTCAGTACACTTGCCATTTAATTCATATCTGTTCAGTAACTATTACACAGCTAATGGGTGCCAAGGATCATTCTTAAATTCTTTTTTAAATCTCCATAAAGATTTTTTTTAAAAAACACTCACAATATTCCACCATTCTGTGTATGCATATTGTCTCCCTAATTGTAGAACGCTTACATAATAGCCTTCCTTCTCTACTACTTCTGTTATAAACCAACCAAAGTCACCAAAGCAATTAAATAAGATGTGTGAAAATCATAAAACTATCTCCTTACCAGGAGTACAGGATCGTCCCCACAACAGACGTGAGTTTACTGTTTTCTTGTTTCTGCTTCGCCAGGCCAAAGTCAGCTACAATTTATAAGACAAAGCAATACGTTATTGCACTTTCCCAGAATTAGCATTATTCCTTAACTCTTAACAGTCTGTACAGTAGTTATTGCCATTTACAATAGAATTTCTTTTTTTTTTTTTACTTTTGTCACAATGACCAATATGCCAATCTTCCACATCATTCTCAGTCTTAATTGGTGGAATATGTCTAATTATGCTTTTATGCATGAAGGCCTAATAAAGTTTATCATTAAAATACCTTCTTTAAAATACATTTTGCTGGATTAAAAGACAAGGCACAGTCCTTACTGATTGCTGGTGTTGTGCTTTTCAGATTATGCTTTATAATTTTCAAGTAAAAGGAATGAGTCTAACTGTTTTGACCCATGTCAGTCATCAGTTCATATGGTCAAAGGAAAAATAGGATAAACTTGAACAAACCAAGAGGGAGGTCAGGAAAGCTGAAATGGCATGTACGCTTGTGTGGCAGTAAATCCCACAAAACATAAATACAGTGTGTTCAGAATCCACTCAAAATAGTCTAATATGGGCAAAAGTTCGTGATTCTTAGGCAACAAATATCTAATACGTGTGCAAATGAGTAAGGAAGACATGAACAAATGCCTGTGAATTGTGGCGTTAGTGAAAAAAACACTGTGGGCTGCAAGAATGAACAAATGTCGTGGAAGAATTGCTGCCAGAGTATGAGGCAACCTAGATGAGGGTCAAATCAGACTACAGTAGATGGACTGTGTCCTTGACTATCCTTGACCAATCACTACGTGCACTGCTGACTGGAGCTTCTGATCAACCAGTCATATCCCTGACTGGACCTCCTGATTCATCAGACTAACTCCACCTCCACACCCCAGACTGGAACTTCTGATCAACCTAGAGTACCCCTCTCTGTATGCTGAACAAATAATTCATGACGCCAGACTCTATGAAGACGAGTGTGACATGAGGATTGGAGGAAGACTTATCAACAACCTGCATTAAGCTAATGATACAACTTCGGTTTGCTCGCTGAAAATTAGAGGGATATGGGAATGCTTACTACAGAAGATCAAGGCCAACATCCTTCAGGACGGATTACATCTCAACATCAAGAAGACAAAGATTCTCACCACAGGCCTCAAAAAGACTGAGTTCTGGAGAGTAGAGACACCAAGGACCAGAAGCAGAATCGTCACTTATGTGTCTCAAGCTATGATTGGGAGAGGTCAGAACACCGCCCTCACTGGGTCCCCTGGCTCTGTCTAAGGTGTCCAAGAACTTGTGCTCTGTGCTCAGTCACAAAAGCACTAATACTGCGTGGTGCTGCTGTTGTAGAACGGGACTGACATCGGGGTTGGGGCGAGACTGAGAAAGATGGGTTCAAGAATGTATACTGCATTGAAACAGATGTGGGAGAGAACTGTTTGAAAGTGATATATGATTGGGTATTATGGTCATGACAAGAGTCCGGAATGAAGGCTGCACAGTGCAGTGGACTTGAGGGGGTGTGAGGGGATTGTATACCAATGAAGGAATTTTACTTTTACTTTTCAAAGAGAAGCGCAAACTAAGGGGGAGGGGTGGGCAGGGAGAAAAATGAAACAATGAATGAATGGAAATCCAAAATCTTTGTGAACGTTATTAAAATTAATAAAATAAAATTTAAACCAAAAAGAGGGTTCTCCTCACTCCCAAGGACCCACTCACTCTTTTTTCTTTAAGAGTTGTTGCTTTTGTCGCTAGGTGCCATCAAGTCAACTCAATGGGCCTACAGACAACAGATCTGAACCTTGCCCTTTCTGGTGCCGTCCTCACCTTTTCTGATATGTGTGAACCCATCATTACACTCACTGCATCCATCTATCTTGTTGAGGGTCTTCCTCTCCTTTGCCGACTCTCCATCTTTCTAAGCATGATGCCTTCTTCCAGGGACCGGTTCACTAACAACATGCCCAAAATGTGTGAGGTGAAACTTCCCCATTCTTACCTCGAAGGAGCACACTGGTTGTACTTTCTACAAGACACACTTGTTTGTTCTTGTAGCAGTTCATGGGATATTCAGTACTTTTCCCAAGACAATTCAAAGCCATCAGTTCTTCTTGTTATTCATTGTTCATCTTTCAGATACACAGCAAGTAACAGAAAGGACCATGGTATGAATCATGTGCACCTTAGTCTTTAAACTGACATCCTTACTCTTTAGCACTTTGGAGAGGTCCTTGAAAACAGATTTTCCCAACGGAACACATCTTTTGTCATTTCTTGACTGCTCCAACAGTGTTAATTTTGGATCCGAGTAAGATGAAATTATTGACAACTCCAATCTTTTCTCCATTTATCATGTGTTGCCTATTGGTGCAGTGGTGAAGATTTTTGTTTTCTTGATGTTGAAGTACAGTCCACATGGAAGGAGAGTGTTGTTGTTGTTGATTGTCTTCGAGTTGAACACAACTCATAGTGACCCTATAAACAAAAGGCCTGAAGCCTCTCTACAACTATCAACATTTATCAAAATACATAGAGTTTAAGGAGAGTGCTTTATACAGATGACACAACCCTGCTTGCTGAAACTGAGGACCTGAAATGCTTGCTGCAGAGGGTCAAGGACTGCAGCCTCCAATATGGATTGAGGCTCAATGTCAAGAAGACAAAGATTCTCACCACTGGGCCAATTAGCATTATCAGGATGGATGGTGAAGAGATTGAGATTGTCCACAGCTTTAGTTTGCTTGGCTCCACAGTCAACACTCTTGGCACCAGAAGCCAGGAAATTAAAAGACATACTGTGATGGGAAAATCTGCTGTTAGGGACCTCTCCAAAGTACTGAAAAGCAATGCTGTCACTCTGGAGATTAAGGTGGGCCTGATATAGGCCAGGGTCTTTGTAATCACTTGCTGTGCATCAAAGAGTTGGACAATCACTAGGGAGGATAGAAGAAGAATTGATGCCTTTGAGCTGTGATGCTGGAGAAGAGTACTGAATGTACCATGGACTTCTAGGAACACAAACAGATTCATCCTGAAGAGGGTTAAAACAGGCTGCTCCTTGGAGGCAAGGATTCTGAGGCTTCGTCTGACATACTTTGGACATGTTGTAAGGAGGGACCGGTCCTTGGAGAGGGACGTCATGCTTGGGAGGGTAGAGGGACAATACAGGAGAGGAAGACCCTCTATGAGGTAGATTGATTCAGTGACTGGAGTAATGGAGGTAGGTGTGTTGGAGACAGTGAGACTGGCAAAGGACAGAGCAGGGTTTAGGGCTGTTGTACATAGGGTCGCTAGGATTTGCAGGTGACTCACTGGCACATAGCAACAACAACCTATGCTTAAACAAATTTGCTGTGTTTCTAACATCACTAGGTTGTACTTATTCTTCATTACTTCTTTCCCACTTCACTCTCCCTAGTAAGCGGTCTTGTTAATACCTTAGTAAGGTATCTGCTGAGCCAGGTCAAGCCCAGTTGTTCTTTATGTCCCCCCAGTAATAAGAATGTTCCTTACAAGCAAGGATGGTGGGACTTCATCTCACATACTTTGGGCAAGCTTTTAGGAAAGGCCAGTCCTAAAAGAAAGACATCATGATTGGAAAATGAGAGGATAAATAAAAAAGAAGATGCGGAATGAGATGGACTGACGCTGTGACTGCCCCGATGGACTTAAACACTACAGAGACAGTGAGGGCTTCCATCTGCTGTACAGGGGGTTGCTATGTGTTTGAGCTGACTCAACGGCACCTAACGACACATCAAAGATTTACACTTAACATTAGCTTGCATTCTCAAAGCAAGCACATTCAAACACTTATCTTTTTTTAAAAAAAAATGACTTAGCCACTAGGGTTAAAGTAAGGGGAACAGATGTTGTTGTAGGTGTTAGGGAGCCCTGAGTCAACTATGACTCACAGTGACCCTGAGAACAACAGATCGGAGTCCTCCCCTTCCTTCCTGTCTCTGACGTACTTGAGCCCATGGTTATGGTCACTGTGAGAATCTATCTCTTGGACGGTCTTCCTCTCTTTTGCTGACACATTTCCTAGCCTCTCCTAACAGCACGTCCTAAGTATGGGAGATGGAGTTTCATCAAGCATCTAAGAAGCACCCTTGTACTTTCTCCAAGACATGTTCGTTCTTTTGGCAATCCACGGATATTCAGTACTCTCCTTCAACAGTACAACTCAAAAGCATCGATTCTTCTTTCATCGTCCTTATTCACTGTCTGACTTTCAGATGCATATAAGTAATTCAAAAGACCATGCTTGGATCAGGGAGAACACACATGCTTCACATTTTCATGGTTCAGGTTTGCCATCATTTTAAGAGGTTTAATTACCAATATCATACTCCACCTCAAAAAAAGGCGGCCCCGGTCACTGAGCCGCCAGCGAGGACTCAGCTGCATCCCCCTTGAGCGACCTCAGCTTCCAGACGCTCCATTCCCCCTGCCCACCTTCTCCCGCCACCGCCTTCCACAGGCCGTTTCCATCGAGGAGAAGGAATCGTATCGTATGTCCGCTATCCAGAACCTCCACCCTTCGACCCCTTTGCTGATGCAAGTCAGGGTGATGACCTGCTTCCTGCTGGGACTGAGGATTATATCCATATAAGAATTCAACAGAGAAACGACAGGAAGACCCTTACAACTGTTCAAGGGATCGCTGATGATTATGATAAAAAGAAACTAGTGAAGGCGTTTAAGAAGAAGTTTGCCTGCAATGGTCCTGTACTTGAGCATCCAGAATATAGAGAAGTAATTCAGCTACAGGGTGACCAGCGCAAGAACATATGCCAGTTCCTTGTAGAGACTGGACTGGCTGAGGACGACCAGTTGAAGTTCATGGGTTTAAGTGCTTGGGGCTCACTGAAGCTTAAGTGAGGATTTCCTTGCAATGAGTAACCTTCCCTTCTGTCCCTTGTCACAAGTTTAAAATGTCACAGCTTGTATAAGGTAACCATTCGGGGTCCACTTTTAACTTGGACTAGTGTGTAACACTTTCATGCAATAAACTGAAAAGAGAAAAAAAAAAGGCAATGCTAAACAAGGGCTAGAATTCAGATTGCTAATCCTAACGGGGTTGACGGTCACATCATCTGTTCATAAAAATGTGCCCAAAATGCCTAAAGAATTTCATGGCAATGAACTTTAGTAAAGTACTTAACTACATGTATTTCACATCATGCCATTCAGACTGAATATATTCCACAAGATTTCAGAATAATAATAATAATAATAATAATAATAATTCACATTATTAATAGAATTGCCTACTTATCAAACCACAGTGTCACACTAGCACCAGGGTAGCTGCCTACAT
>NW_006399777.1:19422394-19450159 GCF_000299155.1 Elephantulus edwardii | reverse complement strand
TGGTATGGTATGGTATGCTATGCTATGCTATGCTATGCTATGCTATGCTATGCTATGCTATGCTATGCTATGCTATAGTATGCTATAGTATGCTATGCTATGCTATGCTATGCTATGCTATGCTATGCTATGCTATGCTATGGAGTGACTAATATATATTACTATCACTGAAATCCATCACAGCTACTGGGGTTATAAATGAGGAAGTTACAGAAGCGAACTTGACCAAGGTCTCCCAGTGAGAAATTAACAGTCAGATGTTAACCCAGTTTGTGTAGCGCTAAGCCCCCAGATCCTTACTCGAATACAATAGAGTTAAGAACAAGAGCAACAATAAAGCAGGCCCAGGGGGTTCCACAGAGAAATTCAACCAAACACTTAAAGAATAAATAATACCAGTTCTACACAGATTCTAGCAGGGCATGCTCATTCTATAAGATCAACACTTACTCTGATTCCAAAGCCAGACAAAAAACTAACAACAATGAAGAACTACAGAACAATATCCTGAGGACAGCAGAAAGAAAAGCTCTCAAGAAAATAAAAGCAAAGCAAATCTAACCATACATATATTTTTTAAAAAAAAAAGATACTGTATAATGGCTAAGGAAGGTGCAGGTCAGAAATAAAAATCTGATGCTGAGAAAGACTGGAAAATCAACCAATGTAGTTGATCACATTAGAAGAAAAACAAAACAAAAACAGCACACCATTTCATTAAGATACAAAAGGTATTTGTAAAAATTTAACATCCTTTCCTTTCTGGAAATGAATAATAACTGGGAACACTCTTAACCTGATGAAAAGAAAGAAGCTATCAAAAATACTTTCAGCCAATGCCCTACTTAATTCTGAATGACAGAATGCTTTCCCTTTAAGAGAAAAGTCAGGTTCGCTCTCACAATTTCTAGTCAACCTTACATTGGAAGGTGGCCTACTGGCAAGAAGCTGAAACACTGAAGGCACGTGGTTCAAGGCCACCAGCTGCTCCATGGGAGAAGGATGAGCAATCTCCTGCCATGAGATTAACTGTCTCTGTAATCCCACTGGAGGGTCGGTCAGCTAGGGGTTGGTTCTGGCTCGATGGTACACAACAACAAGAACCATCTTTATGGCAGGCAGGTCTGGTGACCTAGTAAGTAAAAAGCCACACAACCAACCCCAAGGTGGTTGTCTTTGTTGTTCAGTGCTGTGGGGTCCACTATGACTCTTACAAACAATGACTATAAATATACCGAACCAATCTCATCCTCTCAACACTCCTGACCCCATTGCCACAGTCACAATGTCAATCCATCTCATCCAGGATCTTCCTCTTTTGCACTGATTTGCTATTCTTACAAGCGTGGTGTCCTCCAAGGACTGTCCATTTTTTACAACCTGCTCCAAGTATATGAGACAGAGTTTCACCATATTTGTCTCCAAGGAGCACCCTGGTTTTACTTCCTCTAAGATAGACCTATTTGTTCTCTTGGCAGTTCAAAACTCTTCTCCTGCACAACTCCGAGGCATTGATTCTTCTTATCTCATCCTTAATCATTGTCCGGCTTTCAAATGCAAAGCAAACAATTAAGAAGACTATTGCCTGGGGGAGCTCTGGTGGCCTAGTGGCAAGGAGCTGCAACTACAATCCCAGAGGTGCACGGTTCAAATCCCAAATCCACCAGATGCTCTGCCGGGAAAAGGAGGGACAATCTCCTCCTGTACCAGTCAGATCTGATTTGACGGTACACGCATAGAAAAATAATAAAATAAAAAAAAAAGAAGACTATTGCCTGATGCAGGTGCACCTTAGTCTTTAGACTCAGATCATTGCTCGTTAGCACTCTGGAGAAGCACTCACCATATTTCCCCAGTGCAATTCATCTTTTGATTTCTTAACTGCTTATGTGAAGGGTGTTGATTGTAGATCTGAGTAAGATCAAATTATCAACAACTTTAATTCTTTCTCCATCTATCAGGATGCTTGCTTCCTATTGGGCTGGTGGTAAGAATTTTTGTTTCCTTGGTGTTGAGATGCAATCCACAGTGAAGGCTGTAGTCTTTGACCTTCTGAAGCAAACACTTCAACCCCTCCTCACTTTCTCCAAGCAAGGTTGTGCCCTCCGCATAATGTAGACTCTTGATGAGTATTCTGATAGTGATGCCACATTCTTCTTCATAAAGTCCAGCCTCTTGAGTGATCTGTCCTGCGTATAGATTGAAAAGGTATGGACAAAGGATGCATCCGTGATGCACTCCTTTCTTGACTTTGAACTTTACAGTGTTCCCCTGTTCTGTGGGTAAGAGCTTCCTGGTCTAGGTATAGGTTTCACATGAACCCAAGTGTACTGAGATTCCCATTCTTCTCAATGCTAGCCATAATTTGTTGTGATCTACACATCAAATGCCTTTGCATAGCCCATAAAACATAAATAGATATATTTCTGATACTCCCTGCTTCCAGCCACGATCTGACATTAGCAATGATCCCCTTAGTGCTATGGCCTCTTCTAAACCCAGCTTGTACTTCTGTCAGTTTTCTGTAGATGTCTTGTTCTAGCTGGTTTGGGTTGGTGTTTTTTTTTTCTGTTTGTTTGTTTTTACAATCTTCAACAAGATTTTGCTTGCGTGTGACATTAATGATATTGTTCAATAATTTCTACATTTTTTAATTGCTTTTGGGGGGGAATAAAATAAATATTAATTTCTTCCAGTCAGTTGGCCCGATTTCTTGGTACAACCTGATAAGAGCATCTACAGCTGCATCTGTTTGTTTAAATATGTCATTTGACATTCCACCAATCCAGGGGCCTTTTTTTTTTTTTCAATGACTCCAGAAAACCTTGAACTTCTTTCCTTATTACATTTGGCCCTTGTTCACAAGCTACTTCCTAAAGTTTTAATGCACCAGCTGTTCCAAGGGGGGCGGGGGAATGGGCAAATTCCTGCCATACTATTTACAACCTTTGAAAACTCACTGGAGGGTCAGCTCTGAGACGAGTCCTATTTGATAGCACATGATTAAGAATCTTTACGAAAGTTGGCAGCTTCCATTTTCTCCTGCAGTGTGATTTGTAGGTGCCAACAGAGACCCTGAGGCTAGCCTTTAACCATGTTACCAAGACTCCTTATCTGTAAACGCATAACTTCAACATATACGTTCTATACAGCTTCCTCCTCTGAGCACATGTCACATACAAGCAAAACTCTGCCGAAGATCATTCAAAAGCAGCAGGAACCTATTTGTAACTGACAGGTGACTATTTCCACCTGCAAGGGTTTTAGTTCACTTGTTTTTTCTCCCACTCACTTATTCATTCGCTCTGCCAGCCGTTTATTCCACACACTCGGGTTGCTTGCTCTGTGAGGAGTTTGCACTGCTAATCCATAGGTGGCACCTCTCAGGCCTCTTACATGCTCAGCTGCTTAACAAGAGGTTGGAGGTTCAAGTGCACCCTGAGGCACTTAAAAAAAAAGCTGTTTTCAAAAACATCAGTCATTAAAATCCAAAAGAAGCAAAGCTCCCTGAGGACACAAGCAGAATCACAAGGAGTGGTAGTTGGCTCACTGATGACTGTCTCGGGTGGCCCAGTGGTAAGAAACTGTGCCGAAATCCCGAAGGCAGGCTGATCGAGTCCACCAGCTGCTAGGTGGGAGAAGAATAGCCAATCTCCTTCCATGCAATTTACTGTCTCTGAAAACCCACTGGAGGGTCGGCTATGGGTCAGTTCTCACTCAATGGCACACAACAACAACAACAACATGAGAGAGGGAAGCCTGGTGAACTAAGGGAGTCCAGGATCAAAACAGATCAGTCCAAGATGCCACCTGGTGTAATGGAATTGGGATTGAGTAGAAATGAGGAAAGGGATTTTCAACAGTACGCCCGCCGTGTGTTGGAAGACAAAGTACACATACAACTGCAGCCTAATCTATGCAGGCAATCTGTCCCATGATGCCAGAGTAAAGGGCAGGAGTGAGATGATAAGAAAGGGCACTGGGTTCCCTGTTGAGTATAAACTTTACCTTCTAAGTCACAAGGTTCTGCTTGAAGAATTTTAACTATGGAAAGGGCATAAGCGCATTTCTGGTGCAGCAATTCACAGCGTGCTCTGGATATTATAACTATAAGCTCTTCGTCTCCTCACTTCTATGACAATTAGAACATGATCTTTGTAACTTGCCCTCTCCCTCAAATGTTCTTTATCGCTCACTTTATTAATTGGTCACTGATTCTTTAAAATTCTGGGTCCCTGGAAGCTCTGGTGGCCTAGTGGCAAGGAGCTGCAACTACAATCCCAGAGGTGCACGGTTCGAATCCACCAGATGCTCTGCCGGGAAAGGAGGGACAATCTCCTCCTGTACCAGTCAGATCTGATTTGATGGTACACACACACAAAAAGAATAAAATTTAAAAAAAAAATTCCAGGTCCCAAATCTAATCTCTCCTCAGTATTCTTTTCTATTTTAATAAGAAAAATTGATGTCTTTCCCAGACAACTCTAAGAATCCTGGAGGTCAAAATACAGCTGACAAGTTCTCCCAATGCCATTGGCTACCTCCCTTCTCATCTTCTACCTCTAGAGACCCCAAGCTCACAACCACAGCCTCCCTGAGTGCTCTCGGTGGCCAGAACGCTGACCAACATCAACACGACCAACGCCATACAAGTCTGAAAGAGACCGTTCTGAAAGATTTCCTTTAATAACCACCCTTTCAAGAATATACTTTACCTACCCAGTCTTCCAGGCTGCTTCCTAGTTTTGAATTCGCTAGAGAAGTCTGGAATTCTGAGTTGAAGCAATAAGATAATGAGATGATGATCTTAAGAACAAGCCAATCCATATAATAAAGCCGAGAAAGAACTGAGATTGGGACTTCCCACCCCCAGGTCCCTGCCCTGAGAGAACTAAATGTCCTTCTGACTGGCACCATAGGTTGTGAGGCTTTCTGCAACTGATGCAAACCTTCAATGGATCCAATCTCCAGTGTTTCACCAGTACCCTTCCTTACTCGCCATTGGAATGATCCTTCCATCTCCCAAATCTTGTCATGCAACTTCCAGTCTGAAAATCTTAAGTCTCACTAAAGAACAGTGTCCAAACTCCTTACCTACAAGACTTCCTCCCATCCTGCCACTTTTAACAGCTGCATAGCCCCTGGGTACACTGTTCTCCTTGTCTTCCATCCTTTGCCTTTGATGGTCCTCCTGTTTACAATGTTTTTGCCTCTCCACCTTAACTGACTCCTCACCCTGAAAGCCCCCGAAACACAGATCATCACATCTTCTCCGGAGCTTGCAAGCTGTGATGAACTTCGTAATTGGTTACCCATATTCTCCCCAGGGGAAAAATAATGCATCCTCATCCTGTTAAATTAGACTAGCTTTGAGGAATGAAATCTGAGCAGAAGTAACAGATGACATTTTGGAAACGTGTTAGTTTGTTATGTTCTGTTTTTCTTGTCTCTGTGGAAGCAGGCATAGAGCAAGCTTCAGTCAGTCTTGGTCTCTGAGGACAGTCACTGACCTACGATGGGCATGAATTGTGAGCCAGACGGAAAGCTAGCTGGTTGGTTTGTTTTGTTTTGTATTACATATATTTTTATTTCTTGTGTCTAAAAATAATGCAGGTGAAAATAAATGCACTTTATTTCATGAGCTTAATTGAATGTTGTTGTTGTTGTTGTTGTTGTTGTTGTGGGCCATCAAGTCAGAACCAACTCACAGCTGACCCTCCAGCAGGTTTTCAGAGGCAGTAAATCCCATGGAAGGAGATTGCCCATCCTTTTCTGATGGAGAAGCTTGTGGATTTGAACCATGTTCCTCGGGATTGTAGTGCTGCTTCTTACTTCTAGATCACTAGGTGTCTCTTTCATTTGACTTCTTGTTGTTGTGTAAGAAAGCAAGTTTTAAGAAGGGAGTTGGGCACGCAGTTCAAGGCCACCAGTTGCTCTGCGGGAGAAGGACAGGCAATCTCCTCCCTGCGTTCTAGAAGTTCTCGTCTTCTAGCTTACTGACTTGGTTCCATCTCTTCCTTTAACGGGGAGGTCTGGTAGCCTATTGAAGAAGCTCTGGCAGCCTAATGGCAAGACGCTAGGCTGAGGGCCCAAAGAAGGAAATTGCAAGCTTTTCTATAAAGGGCCCGAGAGTAAATATTTTTATCTTTGTCATCTATTCTTTCTTTTTTTAAAAAAAAAAATTACTCATTTTAATGAACATTTACAGAGATTTTGGATTTCCATTCACTCATTGTTGCACTTTTCTCCTTGCCCCCCGCCCCCAGTTCACTCTTCTCTTTGAAAAGTAAAAGAAAAATGCCTTCATTGGTATACAATCCCCCCACCCCCACCCTAAGTACACTCCACTATGGAAACTTCATTCTGGACTCTTATGATAATCATAATACCTTCTAATATATCACTTTTAAACTGTTCTCTCCTTCATCCATTTCAATGCAGTATACAGAATTTATCCAGTTTTTCTCAGTCTTACCTCAACCCTATTCTTCCTTTTTCATTTACTCATTACCTTCAAGTGAGACTCAACCCTGAACTGACCCTCCTTTGGATGTTTGAAGGCTGTAAATCACATGGGAGGAGTCTGTCCAGACTCCCGAAGACCCCTAGGTGGATTCAATCTGCCTTTGATGTAACGGTACAACTCCCGACACAAAGGGCCAGCCACCAGCACTCCCTTCTTAAAAACTCAGCCCTTTTAAAATACGAAGTACTAGAGTTAGCTCACAAGACATGCCAAAGCTGATCATGCAATAAACAAACTCCTTGCAGGAACAAGTGGCAGGACCACAGTCTCGCGGGCGTGAGGGTCAAGTGGTATATAGCACAGTCCACAAAGACAACGTTCTGCCTGTTATTTTACTGTATAGTGAGGTCCAGTGGGAAAAAGAATGTCTATGAACTTTGTATGTAAACCAGTATAAAATAAAATTTAAGAAATTTTCTAAAAAAAAATATTAAAAGCTTGTGAACGCCTGAGAGTCAGTTCATGGTCTCTTGGCATCATCAGAAGCAAAAAAAGCATGAAGTAAATGATAAATCCTTGGAAATGAGTGGAAAGGACTAATGGGTCACACAAACCATAGCTTTCATGACCCTGAGATCAGAGGAGCTGGATGGTGCCTGGTTACTATCACTGTCCACTCTGAGAGCGATCAGCACAGGAGCCCTGAGACACGGTAAGAGGACAGTCAGGACAGAATTCAAAATCACTAGAAGAGCGAACACTCATTAGTCAGATGGAGACTGGACTCCCATCCCCAGGACCAAGGCCCTTAGACGTCCTTCAAGCTTGGAAGTGAAAATGAACCCAGGACTCAAATCTCAGCTGAGTGATAAATAAGGACTTTATGGTAAACAATAACATGGGGGGAAGTATGATCTCCTTAGAACAATCAACCTTCTGTTACAACAATGGCAGCAGCTGTCTAGGGATAGAAAAAGCTCAGAAAGCAGGAAGAGAATAGCCTAAAAGTATTATATTTTAGGTCATTATTTTTATCATAGGAGTATGCAATGAGGGTCGCAGAGTGGATCATATTTGGGGAGGGTTGGGGGAGGTGCAGGGGGGATTGTGTACCAATGAGTGAGTTTTTCTTTTGCTTTTCAAGGAGAGGAGCAAAGGGGGGGGAGGGGTTTGTGCGGGGAGAAGGGTGCAACAATGAATGAATGGAATTCCAAAATCTCTGTAGATGTTCACTGAAATGAAAAATAAACAAACTAAATTAATAAAAAAAAAAAAAAGAAAGAAGGCCAAAGGGAAAAGGTACACAACAGGAGGAACTGGGGAAAGTGCTGTTAAATAGTGAGGGTTGCAATCAATGTCCCAAAAGAAAAATGTATGGATTGTTAAATGGAAAACCAATTTGCTGCAGAAGATCAAAGACTGCAAGCTTCAGTATGGTTTACATCTCAACATCGAGAAAATGAAAGTCCTCACAGCTCAACCTCCTGCTGGAGGTCAGCTGTGAGTTGGTTCTGACTTGATGGCCCACAACAACAACAACAACAACAACAACATTCAATTAAGCTCATGAAATAAAGTGCATTTATTTTCACCTGCATTATTTTTAGACACAAGAAATAAAAATATATGTAATACAAAACAAAACAAACCAACCAGCTAGCTTTCCGTCTGGCTCACATGATGGACAGGGAAAAGACTGACATTGTCAAGTATTTATTTTATGTTGCTTGGATGCACTATCGGCCTCGTTGGTAACAGCAATCAAGAATTCAAAAGAAGTGTTCTATTGGGATATGTGCTGTCAAGGATCTCTCCAAAGTGTTTCAAGTCAAAAGAACATGGATGTCAATGTGAAGATTAAGGTATGCTTGATCCAAGCCATGGCATTTTTTTAATGCTTGTATGCTTCTGAACGTTGACAACTAATCAAATTGAATTTCATGAATGAAAGGATGACAGAGTATGTATAATACTCTTGAATTGTAGTCTTGGAAAACAGTACTGAATATCCCATGAACTGTCAAATGAATAAAGATATGAATGAATCTTGGAAGAAGCAACCAGTTTGCTCCTTAGAGGCAAGGAGGGGGGTCACTTTGCCTCACATATTTTGGGCATGTTGTCAGGGGAGGCCAATGCTTGGAAATATCCTAAAAAAGGTGGAGGTTCAGAGAAAGAGAGGAAGACCTTCAACAAGCTCTATTAACGCGGCGACTAACACGGCAAAGAGCTGGAGCACAGCCGAGATCACTCACGAGGCTGGTGCAGGAGAGAGCAGGGATGAGATCTGTTGTTCGTAGGCTCACTGATGAGTCCTAGTTGACTCCCACGCCTCTGACAACAACAACAAATAATACACTGAAGAAAAATAAGAGGGGAATTTTCGTTTGCCTAGCGCTCTTTTTTCCCCCTACTCACACTTGCAGTCCTCTCTGTAACATACATCTCAAACAGGATTTGCTAATTCTGTGCTAGGAGTAAATAAAACCCCTAGCACCAGCACAGGAAGCAGTAATGTGTGACAAGGCTGCCCCCGTGTGGTGACGCGACCCCACACACTGCAGCCGACTTTGATAAATTGCAGGTACATTTCAAAATCCCCAAACATGACAATCTCAACCTCTTTGTTGGTAGTCTAGTATAGGAACCACTTGTCCCATCCAGGGATGCTGAAATTATTTTACACTCACTGAAAAGAAGGGAAGTAAATAGAATGCTTTGCTGGAGAGAAACTACTTTTGTTAAGTGCCATCAAGTTAGAACGAATGGGTCTTCTGAGGCTGGAAATCACAGGGGAAGAGATTGCTCATCTTTCTCTTGCGGGACTGCTGGAGGATTTGAACCACAAGCCTTAGAGTGGCAGGGTTACTCTTTACCACTAGGCTAACAGAGCTCTCTATTAGACTAATGTAAGAGGGCCTCTGAGCTTTGCCACTGTTGTAAAACAGGACTGACATCGGGGTTGGGAAGAGACTGAGAAAGATGGGTTCAATAATGTATACTGCATTGAAACAGATGAGGGAGAAAACTGTTTAAAAGGGATATGTGATTAGGTATTTTTGTCATGACAGGAGTCTAGAGCGAAGGCTACATGGTGGAGTGGACCTGGGGGAGAGTTTGTAAAACAATGAAAGAATTTTTGTTTTACTTTTACAGGAGGGTAATGTACTAGGGAGGAGGCTTGGGAGGGGAGAAAAGTGCAACAATGAATGAATGGAAATCCAAAGGTTCTGTAAATTTTTACCGAAATTAATAATAACTTTTTTTTTTTTAAAGAATGGCTTGTTTGAAATGAGGGAAATATTGCCTTACTTAAGGTTAAACTATATTGAAAATGAGATTTTTTTTAAACTTAATAACACCAAAATGTTGAGGTTTCAACAAAATCAAAAGCCCAACCTACAAACCTTGAGACAAATCTTAATCACAGTGACCTTATCCTTTTAAGACAGAGGAGAATTGTCCCACAGGGTTTTCTGGACCATAATGGCAAGAAGCTGCACTACAATCCCAGAGGCATGTGTTTCGAGTCCACCAGCTGCTCCATGTAAGAAGAAAGGGCAATCTCCTCCCGTCCGCGTAACTGCCTCTGAAAACTCACCAGAGTCAGCTACGGGTTGGAGCCAACTCAACGGTACACACAAATCTTTAAGGAAGTAGATTTTGCCACATCTTTCTTCTGCGGAGCTGGTGGTGAGTTCTAACAATTGATCTTTAAGCCAAAAGCAAGTGCTTTAACTGTGGTGACACCAGGGTTGTGATATTGAGGCTATTAGACCAATATAAGTTGAATAACTACTAATATTCAGGTTTGGCAAGAAGGCAATGAAAGGAAGGATACAGGGGAAAAAAAAAGGTTTGCTTATTCTTGTAAAATAAAGGTATTTTCTCTCTTGAACACAGGCAGAAATTCGAATGCAAGCAGAAATATAGAGCTATTTTGTAGATAGTCGTTGTTGTTGCTGTTGTCATGTGCTGTCAAGTTGTTTGCAACTCATAGTGACCTATGTACAACAGCCCTAAACCCTGCTCTATCCTGAGCCAACCTTATTGTCCTTGACTCTTCCACCCCCATTACCCCAGTCACTGAATCAATCCATCTCATCAAGGGTCTTCCTCTCCTGTGCTATCCCTCCACCATCCCAAGCATAATGTCCCTCTCTAAGGACTGGTCTCTCCTTGCAAACATCCAAAGTATGTCAGATGAAGATTCAGAATCCTTGCCTCCAAGGAGCAGCCTGGTTTCGCTCTCTCTAGGATGAACCTGTTTATTCTCCTAGCAGTCCATGGTATATTTCATACTCTTCTCCAGCACTATAGCTCAAAGGTATCAATTCTCCTATCATCCCTAGCCATTGTTCAGTCCTCTGACATGTAGCAAGTAATTGCAAAGACTATGGCCTGGATCAGGTGCACCTTAGTCTCCAGACTGACATCGTTGCTCTTCAGTACTTTGGAGAGAGGTCTCTAGCAGCCGACTTTCCCAATGTACATCATCTTTTAATTTCCTAGCTGCTGGTGCCAAGAGTATTGATTGTGGAGCCAAGCAAACTAAAGCTGTCAACAATCTCAATCTCTTCACCATCCATCATGATGCTGCCAATCGGCCCAGGGGTGAGAATCTTTGTTTTCTTGATGTTGAGCTTCAGTCCATATTTCTACACTGAGAAAAGCCAACAAAGGTACTGGAGAGAGAGTGAAGAGCTGTAGCAAGGTGTAACCAGAGGAACCCCGGAGCTGGAGCCAGAGTTATAAGTTTTCCTTGCGGGGTGAATGAATGAAAAGCTGACTTACAGTTGCTCTGAGATAAAAGCCATAAGTAAAGGGTTTGCTTGCTGGATGATTTAAGGAAAAGCTGACTTATAACTGCTCCGATACACAGTTTGCAGGACAGTTGAAGAAACCAGAGGCTTCTTGCATTTGTGCTGTTGAACTGAACCTGGACTTTCACTAACTGAGTAATTGTGCTTTGGGGACTGCTGGATTAAAGCTGCATTTACATTGTGTGATATTTTTTGCATCCCCCACTCTTCAACTATTTCCCCACTAAAACCCACAATTGTAAGTAAAGTCTGTGAGCTTTGCAACAAACATCAGACCCAATGATTGGTAGAAATGGGTGCAGGAGCATGTGGGGTGGCATGTCTGACCATGCAGCTCTTTGTATGGTGTTATGTCTGTTATTGACGGTGAAAGCTCCCCTTTAGGAAGCGGGCAGAATTTAGACTCAGCCATCTCCATGTTATCACTGCTTCTTTTCTATAAATACACACACGGAGAAGCAAAAAGAACTCAAGAAACCCCAAACCAGGGCTGTTATGAACCCCAAGAAAAACAAAATGATCACTAAGAAAGCAAAGGTAAACGAAAGCAATGAACAGAGTTTATATTATGGAAATAAAGCGAACCCTGACCATTAAGTTCACCCCAAAGCATGCTGTAATTATACTGAAAAGACAGTAGGCGGAGAGGAAATAACAAACCAAAATGTCCCACTATCCCTTTGGAAAATGAGTTGCATCTAACACAGGTAAACAAACGGTAAACACAATCTATAGAAACACAGAAGTAAATATAGACAAAAATGCTTAAAATCAGTAAGTAGAAGTGATTGTTCGGAGGAAGAGTACTGCCGTCAGCAAAAGGCTGGGGCAGGAGGCTTGCTTTTCGTTACACTGTTTTGCTGTGTAAACGATTCTGATGTATAATATGGATTCATGAATATAAACATAAAAGTTAGAATAACATTTTTAAGCTGCTAATTCAGCCTAATTAAAGGTTAAGTTCAGTACAGGCAAGAATCAGCGTGTCGGCATTGAGGAAAGGGGATATTTAAAAGCAATCAGAGGACATTGGAGACTGTTGCTAATCTTAGTAAGGAAATAAAGTGCCGAGCTGGCTGTGACTCAGAAAATACCGCTTCAGCAACTGTCTCTAAAGGATTATTCAGGCCTTAGACAGATTTGACTGCATTTCCATGCATATATCGTTTGTTATAAATTCAAGCATACAGGAAATTCTTATTAACTTACACACTGAACCCCCTAGACGTAAATAGGAAAGGAATGGCAGCTCAATTAAACAGAGAGAACAAAAAGGCAATGGGAAACAAAATTAGACTTTCAAATGATAAAGCAAACATGTGTTCAGAACAAAGATTCACAATTACTCAGGCTTCATTTCTTACCAAGTGCACGGGCCTAGAATTATTTACAACTATGTTTATTCTATCCATAGAGTTTCTCTTCTGTTTGTTGTTGTTGCGTGCCATAGCTGACCCTCTGCAGGGTTTACAGAGGCAGTTTATCCCACATGAGGAGATCGCCCATCCTTATCCCGTGGAGCACCTGGTGGTCTCGAACCATGTGCCTTCAGGATTGCAGCATTGCTTCTTAGCACTAGGCCACCAGAGACCAATACAGAATCTTCTCCTTATAAAAACTGGAACAGTCACGCTGATGAGTGTCACTGAGGTGGGGGTATATGCGGATACTGGAATTGTTTCCCAGAGAAATTGCTATTGTTATTGTTGTTTTAGTGGGCCACCGAGTCGACTATGACTCTTAGCAACCCCGTGAACAATGGCTCTGAACCTTGCTCTGTCCTGAATCAACCTCACTATCGCTGACACATCTGACCCCACTGCCACAGTCACTGTATCGGTCCATCTCACCCAGGGTCTTCCTCTCCTGCACTGTCCCTCCACGCTTCTGAGCATGATGTCCTTCTCCAAGGATCGACCCTCCTGGCCAGAAGCCCAAAGTATGTGATACACAGCTTCAAAGTCCTTGCCTCCAAGAAGACTTAGTTCATCCTCTCCAAGACAGACTTACTGTTCTCTTGGTATGTCTAAGACTCTTCTCCAGCACCACAACTCAAAGATATGCATTCTTCCTCTGTCATCCTTAGTAATTGTCCAGCAATGATGTATAGCAAGGAACTGTGAAGACCATTAATTGTATATACAATAATATATGTATGAAATAGTGCCACTATTGTTGTAAAATGGGGCTGACATCGGGGTTGGGGGAGACTGAGAAATATGGGATCAATAATGTAGACTGCATTGAAACAGATGAGGGGAGAACTGTTTAAAAGGGATATATTATTAGGTATTATTGTCATGACAGGAGTCCAGAACGAAGGCTGCATAGTGGAGTGGACTTGGGGGGAGAGATTATATAACAATGAAAAATTTTTCTTCTACTTTTCAAAGAGAAGAGTGAACTGGGGGTGGGGGAGTGGTGGGCAGGGAGAAAAGTACAACAATGAATGAATGGAAATCCAAAGTCTCTGTGAACTTTCATTAAAATTAATAAAAAATTTTTTAAAACCCCAATATATGTATGAATATATTGAATATATGAATTCACAAGTAACCTAGGGTTTTAATTTTTTTTTATGATAGAAAGCTGCTGTGACAGTCACATGGAGATCACTCATTTAGGAACATGTCTCCCCACTTGGAGTTGGTGAATTACAGTCTACAAAAGCAAAAGAGAACTCAAGAATGAGGGACAGGACAAAGCTGGAGTGGGTGCATATGTCTGTGTACAAATATCTGAAACGAAAATATTATATTTACCTTGTGATTGAGAATTAGACAACTGTGGAGGGGGCGAAAAGGCAACCTTTTAATTTGCCAAACTGTACACACAATTATATCGACCCGCTAACAGAAGAAAACTGTTGATCTGCACCAAGAGCTAGGATTTTATCATCTCCTGTGATGTATGTTTCACAGAGCTAGAGGGAAATCTTTGATCAAAGACTACAGCTTTCAAAGCGGGTTACACCTCAACATTGGGGGGGGGGGGGTAACGACACCCCTTACCAGTGGACAAAGCCAATATCATGATTAATTGATAAAAGATTCAAGTACCAATTATTTCTTTTTATTTGGATCCATAATCAAAAATCATCTTAACAATAGTCAAGAGATCAAAGCCATGCCACTTTGGGAAAATCTGCAAAGACCTCTCTAAAATTCTCAAGAGCAGGGAGCTCTGGAGGCCTAGCGGCAAGAAGCTGCGCTGTAATCTCAGATGCACATGGTGTGAATCCACCAGACACTCTGCTGGAGAAGGAGAGGCAATCTCCTCCTATACCAGTTAGATTTGATTTGACGATACACACACACAAACAATAATAACAGAAATTAAAAAATTAAAAAAATTCTCAAGAGCATGGATGTCAGTTTAAAAACTAAGGTGCACCTGATCCAAGCCATGGCCTTTTCCATTACTTCCTATGCATCTGGAAGCTGGACAGTGAATGAAGAAGACTGAAGAAGAACCTATGAATTGTAGTATTGGCAGAGTATTGAATATACCATGGACTGCCAAGAGAACAAGCAGGTCTGTCCTGAAGGAAATGTACTCAGAGTGTTCCTCAGAGCCAAGGATGGCAAAGCTTTGTCTCACTTATATTGGGTATATTTTCAGGAGGCCCAGGTCCTTGGAGAGGGATATCATGCTGGGGAGGGTAGAGGGTCAATGAAAGAGAAGAGGCCTAACAAAATGGCTTAAGGGTGACTGAGATTATAAGGATGGGGCAGGAGAGGACAGGGTCCAGATTGGATGTTCATGGGGTTGCTATGAACATGCTGGTTGAGATGTAATTGACTCTATGGCACTTGACAGCAACAACAACCTGGTAAATACTTCAAAACAATGACCTCTTGTTATGGTCCTAAGAGCCTGGTAAAGGAGCCTATGGTTGTAGGAGCCGTGGTCCAAGTTTGTCGGAGGACTAGGTGGGAGAGATGTCATCACTAACAGGACTAAGGGCTTGATAACACTGGCCTAAACCAGGAGGCAAAACCTATACTTGGACCAAGAGGCAGTGATCAGAACAGAGCAGGGCAACACCGTATGGTTCAAAATTGGGAAGGGTGTACGCCAGGGATGTGTCCTGTCTCCATACCTTTTCAACCTGTATGCAGAGCAGATTATCCGAGAGGCTGGGCTCTATGAGGAGAAATGTGGGGTCAGAATTGGTGGAAGATCTATTAACAATCTGCGTTATGCAGATGACACAACCCTGCTCGCTGAAACTGAGGAGGACCTCATGCACTTGCTGCAGAAGGTCAAGGACTGCATCCTTCAGTATGGATTGAGGCTCAATGTCAAGAAGACAAAGATTCTCACCACTGGACCAATTAGCAGCATCAGGATCGATGGCAAAGAGATTGAGGTTGTTCACAGCTTCAGTTTGCTTGGCTCCATGGTCAATACTCTTGGCACCAGCAGCCAGGAAATCAAAAAACATTGCGATGGGAAAGTCTGCTGTTAGGGACCTCTCCAAAGTACTCAAGGGCAATGGTGTGTGTCTGGTACAGCCCATGTTCTTTGCAATCACTTGTTATGCATCAGAGAGTTGGACAATGACTAGGGAGGATAGAAGAATTGATGCCTTTGAGCCGTAGTGCTGGAGAAGAGTATTGAATGTACCATGGACTGCCAAGAAAACAAACAGGCAAGGATTCTGGGGCGTCATCTGACATACTTTGGACAGGTCCTTGGAGAGAGACATCATGCTTGGGAGGGTGGACGGACAGTGCAGGAGGGGAAGACCCTTTATGAGGTGGATTGATTCAGTGACTGGGGTAATCGGGATGGATGTGTCAGAGGCAGTGCGATTGGCACAGGATAGAGCAGGGTTTAGGGCTGTTGTACATAAGGTCGCTATGAGTCACAAGCGACTCGACGGCACATAACAACAACAACAACAAGAACAACAAGCAGCCTGGGGGCTGAAGGCTGAGGTACTGGCGAGCACATATTGGAAGCTGTCCTGACGGAGAGATTATAGCCTGCTGCCAACCTGAATTATAGCCTTTGACTTCTCTAATAAATAAGAACAACAACAAAAAAGTAAACACTCGAGAATTAACAATTTTAAAAAAAATTAATGATTTGGTTACAGGAGATGGTGGTGTTCCACAAGAGAAGAGAAAATCTGACAATCACTGCTTTGAGAACTTAAATTCTCAGGCACTCTGAGGATGTTTACTTTCAAAAGGGCAAAATATAGCACAATAGGGTAAGCACAGGAATGGCAAAATCTGGTGGCCTAGTGGCAAAAAGCTGCACTGCAATCCCAAAGGGACGCGGTTCGAGTCCACCAGCTGCTCCACGGAAGAAGGACGGGCCATCTCCTCCCGTGTGATTAGCGGCCTCTGAAAACCCACCAGAGGGTCAGCTATGGGTTAGTTCTGACTCTGGTGCACAACAACAACAACAACAGCAACAACTACTCTCCAACATGGTATCCACTAGCCTCACGTGGAGCTTTTAGTTAATTAAAGTGAAATAAAACTGAAAATTCAGTTCTGTGGTCACGGCGCATAGTTAGTGGTGAGAGTTTGAGACAGAACATATAAAGATCAATCCCCAAAACCCAAATTGAATGGATTGAGAAATTATGGCACATTCACATGATGAAACACTATGTAGCACATAGGAGCAATGATTTTGCAAATTGTTACCTGACTTGAGAGGGACTGGAGAGCATTATGCTGAGTGAACTAATTCAGTCCCACAAGGACAAATACTGTATAAGATCATTATTGTAGAGCAAGTACGAGTATCC
Organism: Elephantulus edwardii; assembly: GCF_000299155.1. Taxonomy (NCBI): domain Eukaryota; kingdom Metazoa; phylum Chordata; class Mammalia; order Macroscelidea; family Macroscelididae; genus Elephantulus; species Elephantulus edwardii. The sequence goes on along the minus strand of NW_006399777.1, from coordinate 19,433,100 downwards.
AAGGGGGAGTAAGGAGGAGAGCAGAGGGGTTAAGACGGTGGGGCATTTTAAAACATAAGTTACTTGTAAATTCCAAGCATATATTGTTGTATATACAACACACAATTTGATGGGGGAAGGCAGAGGGTGGGTCAAAGAAATGGGAATGCACCCCTATGTTTACTGCAGCTTTGTTCACAATAGCAAGGAGTTGGAAACAACCTAAGTGCCCATCAACAAACGAATGGCTAGAGAAGCTGTGGTATATTCACACAAAGGAATACTATGCAGCATTAAAAAACAAGGAACTCATGAATTATGGTACAAAACGGGTGACCCTGGAGGACATTGTGCTGAGTGAAATATCTCAGTCACAAAAGGACAAATACTGCATAGTGCCAGTGTTGTAAAACAGGACTGACATTGAGTTTGGGGGGAAACTAGGAAAAGAGGGGATAAATAACGTACACTGCATTAAAACAGATGAGGGAGAGAACTGTTTAAAGGGGAGATATGATTGGGTACTGTCTGCATGACAAGAATCCAGAAGAGGGGACGCATAGTAAAGTGGAATGAGGGGAGGGGGATTGTATAACAATGAAGGAATTATTTTTTCTCTTCAAAAAGAAAAGCAAACTAGTGGGGAAGGGTGGGCAGGAAGGCAAATGTCCAACAACAAATGAATGGAAATTCAAGTTCTCTATAACGTTGCATTAAAATCTCAATTTAAAAAAAAGAACACTGGAGTTCTGGGGGCCTAGTGGCAAGAAGGTGCACTGCAATCCCAGAGGTGCACGGTTCAAACCCACCAGATGCTCTGCTGGAGAAGGAGGAACATACACACACACACACAAAAAAAAAAAAATTTAAAAAATTAAAAAAAGAACACTGACAAAAAGAAAAAATCAAAAGACAAATTGTTTTGAAGACAGCTGCTGTCAGAGACCTCTCCAAATTGCTGAAGAGCAACAATGTCTGGGAGACTAAGATACGCCTGATTCACGCCATGGTCTTCGCAAGTACCAACGAGAGGTTGGCAATGACCAAAGATGACAGAAGAAGAATAGACGCCTTTGAGTTATGGTGCTCGAGAAGATTACTAAATATACTGGAGAAGAGTACTGAATACACTGTGGACGGCAAACAAACAGGTTCATCCTGGAGAGAGGGTGAAACTAGGCTGCTCTTTGGAGGCAAGGATTTTGCAGCTTCATCTCACATCTTTTGGGCATGTGGCTAGGAGAGACCAGTCCCTGGAGAAGGATATCATTCTTGGAAGGGTGGAGGGACAGCGGCAAGAGAGCAAGACCCACGGATGAAATAGACTGACACAGCAACTGGCTAATGGGGGCAAGTTGATTAGAGACAGTGAGACTTGGCTCAGTATAGAGCAGAGATCGGAGCTATTGTGCATAGGGCAGCTGTGAGCCACAGGCAACTTGATGGCACATAATAAAATGCATTCAAAAGTTAAAAATAGGAATATGATATATATTCTGGAAAAATAACAACACTGACATGAATTGACATAATCATACTTAAATTTAGACAAATACATATTATTACATTTACAAACAGGAAAGAATAGGTTTACCAAGTGGAAACAAAGTTATTTAATGGTTACAAGGCATTGCCAGGGATGAGAAGGATATTCATTAGACAGTAACCGCGGTGTCAGTGGGGGTTAGTTGCTAAAACGTTTGCTTCCCGAGACCATTGTCCTTATTTTATCTAGCTGCTTCAAGTCTGCCTGTCTTGCAAATGCGTTTGACTACCTACATCATTAACAGCTGCTTCAATCAACTCTTCCCTCATAACTTGAGCAGATTCAGTGTCAGGAAAGGTGAAATCTCATCACCAGAAGAAGCAGAGAATGTGGCATGCATCCTTCAGGGCCAGAGATTCTTGCACGAGGGATTGTATCTTGAGACAGAAAGTGAGAACTTCTTTGGACTGAGGAATTGTGTATTGTTGTTATTCTGAATTATAGTTTATTAACTTCCCTAATAAACCCCGTGACAGTGAATATGATTGTGTCAACTCTCTGTGTGGTCACTACTGTGGATTTCAAGCCCGATAAGTGGGTACAGGAGAGTGAGAATATGTGTGTAACCTTCTAGGAATTAATATTGAGTGGTGAATGCTGTTAATCAAATTCCTCTTTGTGGAGTCAGTAGAGGTCGGGTCCGACAGTCTCCACATGCTTTTACTTGAATTACAATAACCCATTGCTACTGATCCAGTAGACTCTATCCAACAAGGTTTTGAAGCTACAAACATTTCTAGGAACAGAATTTCCTCCTTTGTGAGTGGCTAGTAGGGCTTCCTTCCGGAGTAAGGAAAGTTTTCTGAAGTTATGTGGTTATGGTCACCCAATCCTGTAAATATATTTATTGCCACTAAATTGTTTACTTTAAAATTGCTGTAATAGTGAATTTATTGTTAGGTGTATTACAGCACAATAAAAAAAGAATACAAAAGATAACGGAAAATATCTTGAAAAGGTATTATCAAACTTACAAAAAAAAAAAAAGCAGAACCAAGAACAATGTAGATCATATGGTATCACTTGCATACAAAAGAGGCAAATTACCTCTAATTAATATATAATGTTTTCTTGTTTAGATGAGAACTACTGTGGAAACTGATACAAGTTCATGAAAACATGAATGACTTCTAAGAAAACAGTGATATGAGAAGAAAAGATCATGAGGGAGATTTGACACTGTATGTCCCTTTGCACAATCCAACATCTGAATGATGCTTCCAAAAAAGTAATAAAAACTTCAAAAGAAAAAAAAAGAAATGGGAAAGGTCTGGTGTGAGAAACAATGTATATGAATTTTTTTTAAGTAAACCAATATAAGATAAAAATTTTACTTAAATGGAAAACAGTATTTATCATAGAAGCCTGTCTGTGACTCCTGATAGCTACCAAAGTTGAGGCAGGGCTCTGTAGCTCAGAGGTACATGCGTGAAACAAAGCACCTGAACAAGTCAATAAAGGTTAATGATATAATAAATAATACGTGTCTGGGGTGAGGGAAGAGCAATTCCACTTGGGTGAATAGTGCCTCTGGCCGGCACTGCCCTAGAAGAATGTTCGGAAAAGCGCAGGTTGAAAACGTACAGCTTTTGGCTGGTACTCACTCACGGTCACTCTGTCCTTGTCCCCCAGCATGATGTTGTTTGGTGTCAGATCTCTGTGGACAATCCTCTTCTCCTTGTGCAGGTACCGAAGAGCCAAGCACAGCTGCAAACAGCAAGAAAACGACAGGTTTTCCTTGCCCCTCAGGATGTGTATCACCAGTGGTGACTGCAATACATTTCTCTTTCTATGGGATTCTGTGGGATCAGCCGGGACTTGGACTATATCTTCTACAGGAAAATGTGCTGAAGAAGGTGCATACCTGTATAAAGATTTTCCACAGCCTTTCTTCAGTGAAATGCTGCTGCTTTTCCCTCAAAGAGCTAAAATGCTCTCCCAGAGGGGCGCCTTCTATGAGCTCCATGACTATATATAATCTGTCATCTAAACAAACGACACAGAAAGGTAACAGGAATTTAAACTTTAAGGCACTGAGACCAGCACCGGATGCTCTGCAGCCAATTTGGACTCCCAGACACCCTATGAGCAACCAGACCACATGGGTGCCCTGGAGAACTGTCAACGTCTGGTTTTGTGAAACCTTTTTCTGGGGCATTGTAGCGTCGACTCGAAGCTCCAACCTCTCAGTCAGTGCATTGATTGTTCACACCACCTGGGGACTTCTGAACTCAATACAGGACATCTTATCAAACTTAACAGTTTAGAGCCAAACTTCCCAATGGGTTTCGACAGTACAACATTCAAGAGGTGTGCTGAGATGTAGACCAACTCATCTCTGGAGGAAGCGTGACCACTCAAGTCCAGGGGCACAATCTTGTGGCTAGGAGCCACCCCCAATGTATACATTTTCTGACAAATATTATCTTTTCCCACAAACCCCAGGATATGGAATGGCTGGGAGGAGCCAAAAGGAATAAACAAAGTGATGGAGAATTTCCTGGAGAGTATGTGGGACCTAGCTTTCCTCTCCAGCATTTAGCATGTACCCTTCCATCAGACCGGAGGTCGAGCAAATTGCATTTTCAGCTGCACTGCTCGGGGCTCTCAGAGAATGCCTTTCAGAGCCACAACCAGGTCCACAGGACCAAGCAGGACAAATGCTCAGCTGCACCCCTGAAAAGGGAGAAAGCTACATTCCCGATTTTTACCTTATGGTCACTGGGAACCCCACAAGTGACTATGTTGGCTACTTTGTCTTGGATGCCAAAAGATAAATGTGTAAATTTTACTTCCTCTTCCAAGTTTAATATGAAACTAACTGCAATAGTATACATCTATCTTTTGTGACTTTTAAATGTATATAAAATAATATGCATATTTACACGGGCGATATTTACCAAAGCAGAATCACACCATTCACGATCTATTACTTTAACTTGTTTCGTTTAACAGGCTCATACATTTCACTGTATATACAGATTCAAACTTTTTCTGTGTTTGACGCATAATAAGGCATAATATTGTATCTTATATAATCATTCTGATGAGAGACATTTCTGTGATTCGAACTTCTAATATTTCCAAGCTATTTACTGTAGGTGCTTTATTTGGGATTTGCTTCCATTTTCTTCACCTTTTAATCCCCTTGACCACAGTTTTCTCGTCCTCTTTACACTATAGGAAGGACTGGTGGCCTAGCAGTCAGAAGTCGTGCTGCGAACCCAAAGGCAGGCAGGCGACTCCTTGGAAGAAAGATGAGCAGTCTCGTACAGTGCAGTTTACAGCCCCCCAAAACCCACTAGCAGGTCAATCATGAGTTGGTTCTGACTTGACAGGCTATAGAAACAACCACAAAATTTTATTCCATATTACACATTTTTAAATCACTTCAAATTCCTTTGAGACAATACCAGGTAGTTAACACATTATGAAATGTGTTCTCATTTGTATCATGTTGTATATCATTTCAGCCCACTTTAGAAGCCAATCTTGGTATCTCTCTGACGGGATATGCATTAAGCTAAGGGTTGCTTTTGTTGTTGTTGTTGTTGTTGTTGTTGTGTTCCATCGAGTCAGAACCAACCCAAAGCTGACCCTCTGGAGGGTTTTCAACAGCAGTAAACCACATGGGAGGAGACTGCCCATCCTTCTCCCATTGAGCAGCTGGTGGATTCGAACTGCATGCCTTCAGGATTGCAGCGCAGCTTCTTAGCACTAAGCCACCAGAGAAAGTAAGAGTAATTATGCTCAGATTGCGAACAAAGGCCCAAACAGCCCGGATTTCACAGTAGAGACATTTATCACTGACTTCGTCTAACCAGCACAGAGCGAGAAGGTGGGTAAAATCATAACAAAGACCAAAACATACAGCATGTTTTCTCTACTAAGAATCAAAACTCCCTCATTACCGTCATTTCAGAATCAACTCAGAGCCAGGCCTCCAGCATGTTTTCAAAGGCTGTACATTACATCGGAGGAGGCTGCCCATTTTTCTCCAGAGGAGCAGCTGGAGGATGTGAACCACTGCCTTATTCACTAGGCCACCAGAGCTCCCTAACACGAACCTTGACAAAGGGCAGGAGTGATAGTGGTCACCTGGTTCTGATTCAGGGAGGCAGCAGGGTCTGAGGAAACCTCAGTCACTGGCTTGTACTTCTTTAGACATTTTTCCCCACACAGAGTTCTAGTTTAAACTTTCATGTGATCTAGATCACTAAGTCTTATCAATACTTGTTATTTCTGCAGTATGTTCTATGCTTTTAATAGAAGTGACTGGCTTGGGGAGTTATCCTGCATACACTGTTGCCACCTGGTGGCAGTAATAAGAATTCCAGGTTAAAAAAATCCTCCCAAGACTTGACTTTGCAGCAGTTGAAGGCACCCAAGGGCAGCACCGTGTCTATAAATTAGAAACCACTTCACAGGGCTCTTGAGGCCGTAACTTGTCAGAAACAGACAGCCAAGTCTGTTCTCCTTGGCACCTCTGAGTGGGTTCGAACAGATAACCTTTTGTCTAGTAGTTAAGTGCTGAACCATCTGCGTCACCCAGATAGGTTCTCAAAACTCAAAATTTGTTTGCGGTACCTTCACACGATGCAATAGTACTCAGCACTCAGGAGCAACGATTTCGAAAATTGCTACATAACTTGGGAGAGAAGGGAAGGCATTAGGGTGAATGAATTTACTTGGTCTCATAAGGACAAATGCTGCATGAGACTACTATTCTAAAATAGAAGAATAACTAATAGAATGTGTATTGAGTCAAAGGGCGGAAGGGGTGAGGATGGGCAGGGCGGAATCACAGGGCCACACAATTTGGAGGGTATTGTGGGGGTAGGAAGAAGTGGGAAAGACCCCGTGGGGATCTGCAAAGACAGGGTAGTGGTGGGCATAGTTCAATGGTGACTGATTTTTATAAAACATAAAAAATGAGAATGATTGTGCAAAACACAGTGTGCATGAAGGATAATGTGAAACACAATGTTTACAAACTACGTATGCAAACCAATGCAAATTAAAAAAAAATGTTTAAACCCCCCCCACCCCAACAACCTCAAGTTTCTTTTGGGTTTTGAAAATGTCACCTGATTAAATAATTTCATCTTAAAATTTAAAAATGAAAGAACTCGTGGTTATTTTATTTTCTTTTGTCTTGATCCTATCGGGTGGGTGTGGTTTTTTACATTGAAAATAGCAATAATAACTATTTGGGGGTTTTATATAGCCCCTTTCAAAGTCAGTCCTTATCTTTCTTTTATGAGAGTTCAGATCATTAATGTTACCATTGTTCCACAATGATGTACAAATATCAACTGCTGTTAACAAAACAGTGAAAAAGTAATTTCTTGAATTTATTTTGTGAATGTGGCAGCTTATTTTGTGACTCTGGTAAGGAGTTGTGACGCCAACCGGAAAGTACGGGGTTCAAATCCACGAGCTGCTCCTTGGTAGAAAGATAAGCAAGCTTCTTCCATGCAATTTAGACTAACAGTCTGCTGAAAAAACTCGGCTGTGTTGCCACTTCCACAACCCATAACAACAACAATATAAAACTCTGTTAAAGCCAGATTATTTTCTATCATTAGATAAATTATGAAAATTCATACTCACTTTCCAGAAATGTTTTGTAATAGCGTACAATATTTGGGTGGTAAAGCTACAAGAAAAACAAAGAACAAACATTATATCATTTCAAATCGCTAAAACTTGTTTGCAGAGGCTATTTACTTGAACTTCAAGTGTGAAAATAAGTAAGCAAAACTTTACTGATGAACATTTTAAGAGATCATCAAACTGACACATTTCAGGATGTTATTTTTCTACTTGTTACTCACAAAATGAATTTGGGGATGTCTATTGATACAGTAACTTGGGGCGATGGGGGCTGGTGTGTCAGAATTAGTGAGACTGGCTCAGGACAGGGAAGGGTTCAGAGCTGCTGCACATAGGGTCGCTGTACATCACAGGTGACTCAGTGGCACATAACAACAATAACATACTATGACAGGTTTGGAAGCAGGAGTGGCACCCACTTCCTAAACAACATGCCTCCGGAAATTCTATGAACTTTGATAAATGTCGATAGTTGTAGAGGGGCTTCAGGCCTTTTGTTTCTAGGGTCGCTATGAGTCGAGCTCCACTTAAAGGCCAACAACAACAACATCTCCTAAATAGTCTGACCAAGCAAAATTAAAATCTGTTATGCTTTATCAACTGATTTTACTAAAATAGGGAAAAATGGAATTAAAAAACCAGAAGAAGCTTTAAGAATTCGTTTAGCACAAACTCTAATGAGGTGGATTGACACGGTGACTTCAGCAATGGCAGCTAGTGTGTCAGAGATAATAAGGATGACACAGGATGGGGCAGGGTCCAGGTTAGCTGTTTATAGGGTCACTATGAGTTGTACTCGACGGCACCTAACCACAATCCCTAAACCACAGGGAGCTCTAGTAGCCTAGTGGTTAGAAGATTGCACTGCAATCCCTAAGGCCCCTGGTTCGAATCCACCAGCTGCTCTGCCAAAGAAGGATGAGAAATCTCCTCCCACGTGATTTATCGCCTCTGAAAACTTGCTGGAGGGTCATCTATGAGTCTTTTCTGACTCAATGGCACACAACAACAATGCCCACACCACTCACAGACTGCATAAAGAAGAAAACAGAGATAATGCAATTGACACTCAATATGTACATCGTCGTCTCATTGTTTTTCACCCTCCTCACTACCAAATACTAATACATATTAATATATACGAAAAGTACTACCAGTCAGAAATAAGGAGTTGCATTGCATTGGGAAAATCTACAGTTAGGGACCTCTCCAAATTATTGAGGAGCAATGATGTCAGTTTGAGGACGAAGGTGCATCTGATTCAGGCCATAGTCTTTCCGATCACTTGCTATGCATCTGAGGGCTGGACAATGAATAAGGATGACAGAAAGAAAATTGATGCCTCTGAGCTGTGGTGTTGGAGAAGAGCACTGAACATCTCATGGACGGTCAGGCGAACAAACAGACGTATCTTAGAGAGGGTGCAACTGCAGTGCTCTTTGGAGGCGAGAATGATGAGGCTTTATCTCTCATACTTTGGACATGTTGCTTGGAGATGCTATTCCTTGGAGAAGGACATGATGCTAAGAAGGGTAGAGGAAAGGAAGACCCTCAGCCGGGTGGGTTGACACAGTGACTACTGCAATGGGAAGTGTCAGGATGGTGCAGAACAGAACAGGGTACAGACTTGCTGTTCATAGGGTCTCCATGAATCGTACTCAACTCAAAGGCACCTAACAACAACAAGACTCAAACTTCCTGTGATCTTCCAAATTTTTAGCATGGAACAGAAATAACCTGAGAGTTCATTTATTTCAATTGGCAGCATCAGGATGGATGGTGAAGAGATTGAGATTGTCCACAGCTTTAGTTTGCTTGGCTCCACAGTCAACATTCTTGGCACCAGCAGCCAGGAAATGAAAAGATGTATTGCAATGAGAATGTCTGCTGTTGGGGACCTCTCCAAAGTACCGAAGAGCAATGGAGACACTCTAGAGGCTAAAGTGTACCTGATACATGCCCTGGTCTTTGCAACCACTTGTTATGCATGAGAGAGTTGGACAATGACTGGGGAGGATAGAAGGAGAATTGATGCTTTTGAGCTGTGGTGCTGGAAAAGAGTATTGAACATACCATGGACTGCTAGGAAAACAAACAGATTCATCCTAGAGAGGGTTAAACCAGCTGCTCCTTGGAGGCAAGGATTCTGGGGCTTCGTCTGACATACTTTGGACATGTTGCAAGGAGGGACTGGTCCTTGGAGAGGGACATCATGCTTGGGAGGGTGGAGGGACAGCACAGGGGAGGAAGACTCTGGGTGAGATGGCTAGATTCAGTGACTGGGGTAATGGGGGTAGGTGTGTCAGAGACAATAAGGTTGGCTCAGAATAGAGCAGAGTTCAGAGCTATTGTACAGAGGGTCGCTACGAGTCGCAGGTAACTCGACAGCACATAATAGCAACAACATTCTTATTCTTTTTTGTTGGTTTATTCCTCTACTGAGATAGCAAAATTTGGAATTACCTCAAAATCCAAGTGGATGCTTTTTAGGAGGCCTCAGCCCTGCTCTGAAACTTTTTTCCCCTCACGAAATGTGCAGACACGAGGCATTTATGTCACTCGTCGATCAGCAAGAAGCCAGAGGACTTGAGCAGAGTGGGAGCAAGGCAAACAGCCAGAGCTATGTTCTGGTTCAAGCTCATTGGTTAAGACAAAATCCGGAGGTGAATCCAAACAGAGATACTGAACTGGCTTGGGTCAAAGTCCTGTCTAAGCTCTGGGCTTAAAGGAAACAGCAGGCTGTGAAGGCTGGATTGTCCTCTCGGGGTTCCTGTTGTTCGGCGCCACGCAGTCGGCCCTGCCTCCCAGGGACCCCACACATGGATCCTGCTCGGTCCGCAGGGGGTCACCTTTAAGTCCACCTTTGCAATCACTGTGGCTATCCATCTCATTAAAGGTCTCACTCTCTCTCGGACCCTCCACTTTTCCAAGTATGGTGTCTTTTCTCCAAGGACCAGCCCATCCTGTCAACATGCCCAAAGCAGAAGCAAATGCTTCTCTCTTTAATCCCATCTAAGGGCAACCACAATTACTTCACATTGATTTGCTGTGCTTCAGAGAGCTGAACAGTAACTAAGGATGACAGAAGAAGAATCAATGCCTTCAAGTTGTGATGCTGGAAAAAAGCCCTGAACATACATACCATAGACTGCCAAGAAAACAAATAAGTCTGTGTTAGAGAGGGTGAACCCAAGTCTCTCCTCGGAGGCTACGATTTTGAAGCTCTGTCTCAGTTCCTTTGGGCATGTGGACAGGAAAGACTCCTTGGAGAAGGGCATTATGCTCGGAAGAGCAAATGGACAGCGCAGGAGAGGGAGACCCCAGATGAGACGGATTGATACAGTGACTGGGGCAATGGAGGTACGATGTGTCGGAATTAGTGAGACTGGCTCAGGACAAGGGAGGCTTCAGAGCTGCTGTTCACAGGGTTGCTATGAGCCACAGGCGACTTGATGGTACATTACAACAACAGTGGGCAACCATAGGTAACTCTCGTGACCTAGTGGCAAGAAGCTGCACTGCCATCCAGAAGGCACGCAGTTCAAACGCACCAGCTAATTCATCC
>NW_006399777.1:19416172-19421329 GCF_000299155.1 Elephantulus edwardii | reverse complement strand
GGGGGGGGAAGAAGTAATGTGTGCTCAGGTCATTGAAATAAATCCCATTTCTCTTCTGTCATGTTTAGACTTTCTCCCCAAAACAAACCTTCATAACAATAGTGAATGGAGGTGTGTCCTCACGTCAAAATCATTCTGGTAACCCATCTTGAAAATATTCACTTTTTCATTCAATAGGCCGCACTTGAGGAATGTAAACAGCTTGGTGTCATCCAACAAGTCATGGGATTCTTGGGTACATGTTTGTGCATGTAACTAAATACAGATGAGAAAGGAATGGATATGCTTGCAAGAAGGTCGTCTCTAACACAATATTCTCTGTGTTTGCTTCATACCCAAAGCCCTGAACAAACTCCGGAGAGGAATTTTGTGGTCTCATGTCAGCGTGAAGAGAATTCGCTAAAGGAATCAGTGCCTTGCTGACAACTGGGTATTCATAAACAGAGGAACCAGTCTGCAGCCACGACACGGACTCCACTTTCTGCTGATAATATTTATTGAAGGAAACATCCTCATCAAAGAGAAAGACACTTACTTGCTCTCTGATAATTGTCAGTTCAGAAACAATATTCTTGACACTGCTGTCTCGATCTTTCTTATCCTTGCCAAACGCTGGGTTATGTAGATTGACTTCTTTCATGGCCAAAAGATTTTGGCCACTACGCTTTCTAACCTAGAATAAGCAAGGCAGAGTCCAAGGAAGGAAGAGAGAACGGGGAGAGGGCAGAAAGAGGAGGGAGGAAAAAAAGATGAATTAACAAGGGCACATGATTAATTAGGCCATCTGAATAAGTCACAGGATCTTCCAAATTCGAGCTGTGTTTAGCACCAAGCCCTGATTTTAAAATTTAGCATCTCCTAGCAAGACTACAATATACAACAGAATTTTACCAGGTAAATAAAATTAAAAAAACAAACAAACAAACCACCAACAAACACTGGTGTGCATTTAGAGAAGACTTTCGCAATGTAGAACATGTGATTCTGAGAACATTGTGTGAGAGACTAAAGCAGATTCGCCTTGAGAGAAGTGTAGCCTCAGTGCTCCTTAGAGGGAAGGAGAGTGAGATTCATTTCACATACTTTGACCATGTTTTCAGGAGGGGCCTGTCCTTGGAAAGGAATGTCATGATTGGATAAGTGGAGGGTCAGTGAAGAGAGACAGACCCTCAAAGGGGATGGATTGACACAATGAATGCAACAACGGGCTTGAATGGACACAGGTTGTAAGGGTGGAACCAGGATCAGGTGAAGTTCAGATCTGTTGGTCATAGGATCCACTATGAATCAAATAGATTCTATGGCACCTCGCAACAAAATCAACAAAGCCTTTCGTTTTTCAAAAGGTCAGGAACTGGTTTCTAGAAGTGAGAGCTAATACATCATCAGTATAACTCTTTGTTGAACAGAAATATCCCATTCTGATTTTTATATCTATTTCTCGGGCTTTGTCTGACATAGTTTGGGCATGTTGCCAGGAGGGACAGGTCCTTGGAGAGGGACGTCATGCTTGGGAGGGTGGAGGGACAGTGTGTAAGAGAGCAAGACCCTCAACGAGATGGATTGATTTGGTGACTGGGGTGATCAGGATGGGTGTGTCGGAGGCAGTGGGATTGGCACAGGATAAAGCAGGGTTTAGGGCTGTTGTGCACAGGGTCGCTATGAGTCGCAAACGACTTGGCACATAACAACAACAACAACATTTGTATATAAGTGGATTTCTATTTTTAAATGACTAGGACTTTAATCTATCAATATGTGAGGCAACTTAAAAGGTTGACAACTGCTGGTGGGCAATTCAATACCCAGCATGATGCTCCCCAGGGCTCGTTCACCTTGTAAACACAGCCAAAAGCCCCACTTCCAAGGTGATCCAGAATCGCGTAGTTGCCTATGTACTTTGAGGGCGCTTTATTCTGATTAATGCTTTCGATGTTTTCTGCAATTTGCTTCAGCTCATCCTCCTAAGCAAAAAAAAAAAATATCAGAAATGAGTAGTAGCCTTAGTAAGAGTCCCTCCTGGACACGTAACAACAGCCAGCCTGCCAGAATGTTTGCAGCGGACAACTCACCACCAACTGATTCAGCTTGGACACCAGCTCTTCGTAGGCACTGATATCGCGCACATAATGTCCTATATCGATGAAGATCTCAAACAAGTCCGTGGGGAAAAGTCTACAGGGGAGGGGAGGAAACACACACACCCCTTATTCGTAACGCAGGGACTGCAAACTGGTGGTCATCATGCACTTTATAAACCCAACACACGCACGGAACTGCACGAAACAAATTTAACATTCTGACATCGTCAAGAAAGTAGGGAAATTTGTATTTGAATTTTACAAATAAGCTAGTAGAAAAATTTTTGAAAATCTTTTTAAAAAAGAAAGTAGAGAAATTATAGTCTCTAACTTATGGAACCAAAATATAGTGGAGTGGCCATTTCTGAGGGGTAGGAAAAACCACGTGGAGAAGCGTAGGCGTCATTTCCAAAGCTATGCATCAATTCAAGGGCCTTTTTACAATACTCAGGTCCATCTAAGTGTCTGAATGAAACCACAAAGAATCAAGAAATTTTTAAGTCCACTATGATCACTTAATTAGGGTCTGGAAATGAAAGGTTATAATTAGTAACTACATTGCTACTTTCCTTTCACTTAATTCAAGGATTGTTTGAAAATAAAGTTGCTGATGTTGTTACATCCTGTCGCGTCAGAACTGGCTCATAGCTGGCCCTCCAGTGGGTTTTCAGAGGGAGGAGCAGCTGGGAGACTTGAACCGTACGCTTTTGGGTTGGCAGTGCAACTTCTTACCACTTAAACCACCAGTGCAGCCTGTCTGAAAAGGAAGTAATGATATAACACTCTCTAAGTGCACTTTCTAAGCAAAAGGCTAACATCTACTTTATTTCCATTTTGCTTTATCAGTAATTTTCTAGTAAGACGCTGGCTCTGATTCCGGTTGGCTCATCCCAGTAAATGGTGTGAAGCCCAGGGCTGTGGGCCACTAGGAATTACTTCCTGAGACGTTGAGGTTTCTCTCACACCCACCAGCATAGCCCGACCCAGGGGCCTCCAACGTCCACTGAGCCCGGTTAAAGGCGCTCACAACAAATATTTTTGCTTTCTGCTTATTGAAAGGACATGATTAGATGAACAGCTTTGGAGTGCGTTCTTGATAGTACAGAGCCAAGCGTGTGTTTTGATGTCATTCGTTTAAAACAGTAATGCTTGAAACAAAACGTTTATAGTAGCCACACGTAATTAAGAGAAGTGATTCCGATAAGGACGTCTGGTGGCCTAATTGCAAGGATTCGTGTTGCCAACTGAAAGACAGGCTGTTCAAATCCACCGGCTTCTCCTTGGGAGAAAGATGAGGAATCTCCTCTCATGCAATTGATGGCCTCTGAAAACCCACTGGAGGGTGAGCTATGAATCCTTTTTGGCTGTACTGCACACAAAACAACATATTGATCCATCCTAATGTTCATTTTAAATCAGGATAGCCCAGTTGTGGGTGCTTAGGAATCTAAACGCCTGTGTTTTGCCTCCTGATTCAGACTTCTCTTACTTTTTGCCTTTCAAGTGGACAAGCAAACGCAGGGGCCCTAAGAGTCTGTTGTCACTTCAATCTGCACGTCTGTACCTTTTAAACAGTGGCCTGTTTCTTTCCATACTGAAGAGGAATCTCAAGGCTCTGAAAGCGTAACACTAGAAAGAAAGAAAAAGAAAAAAGACATTTGATTCTCATATGGTAGGTCAATAAAAGAAAACCATTTCAGGACAGAATTCTCAGATTTTTTTTTTCTGAGTGACTGGACTATGTTGGAACTGGGGCTTGTAACAAAAAACCAGCAACAAACTCCACCAGCTGGGCTTGCGCCTGTATTTAAGGAGCGTTTGTGTTGTGGTTCGTCAGGGATTTTGGCCTTGTTCCACTCAATACTTGTCATTAATTCTCTTCTAGAAAGTACAAAATGAGCACAGGGACAAGGAATAAAAACTTGTCGACACTGAGAAAAGCAAACGTGCACACATTTCCAGGAGCTCAAAGTTTATTTTGTCCCTGGCCTGCTGTGTGTGCCTCAATATTTATATGGTTTCCGTGAGAAAATAAACACAAGAAATGATGGCGTATAAAAATAGCCCCAGGCGCTCTGGACTCCAACTTGACAAATTGGTCTCTTGGGTAAAGAGTCTTAAGCATTCCCCAAATAGAACAATTGACAGCAACTCCCTAGGAACATTCAGAAAGAGGCCTGTGATACTTTAACTAAGAAAAAATAAACATGTGACATTCTGCAGCTCTGAGGAGAGAAGAGAAGAGAAGAGAAAGAGGAGAGGACAGGAGAGGAGAGGAGGAGGAGGAGGAAGAGAAGGAAAGAAAAAAGAAGTGCACCACCAGCCTGCCTTTGTACCTGGACAAGTCCTCACCTCCTGGGTGATGGGAGCCTGCAGATTTAGAATCTGACATCATTCCATAAACACGGTGATCAGCATATACAAGGCTTACAAACCAAATTGCCCGGAGAGGCCAGGCAGATTGCAAAGTGATGTGAAGTGGCCCGTGATAAACTAGGAGGGACTGTGAGAAACGGAGAACGTGCATGCTCCTTAAAGTCATTTCCATTTTTAAAAGCATTCTACCGGGATGTCCAAACATAAAATAGAATTTCCAAATCTCAAAGACTCCTGATTTCCTAGAGATAAAAATGCTGACAGAATCCCTGGCTGGCACTCATCTTAAACCCTAAGCCTGTAATAGCCCTTAGGTCTTCTGAAAACCAAATACTTGTCTAGCTTAACTGGTACACCAAGTTCAACATTATGGTTTTTTAAAAATTATGTATATGGGTTCAAACTGCCCCTACCCATATACTTAAGCATTGCAACTCATGGCTTGAATTTGTCCTTCAGTTCTTTCAGCTTAAGGAATTCTGAGAGAGTTCAGCCCTTTCAATTTTTTTTATCTTAACTCCTTTCATATTTCATTATAATATTTTACCTTGTCTTCTTGAGCTGCCCTTTGACATTTTCTATTCAGCTCCTTAACTTCTTGATTTCTTTCATTTACTTTGGTTTCTTGGTGCTCTAATGCAATATTCAGTGTCTCTTCTGACATCCATTTTAGTCCCTTCTTCCTTGTTTGTTATGACTT
>NW_006399777.1:19407518-19414286 GCF_000299155.1 Elephantulus edwardii | reverse complement strand
GTCCATGGTACATTCAGTACTCTTCTTTAGCACCACAGCTCAAAGGCATCAACTCTCCTTCTGTCCTCCCTAGTCATTGTCCAACTCTCTGATGTATAACAAGCGATTGCAAAGACCATGGCCTGTATCAGGCGCACCTTAGTCTCCAGAGAGACACCGGTGCTCCTGAGTGGAAGAGATCCTTATTTATTCTGATTCCAAAAAAAGGTGACCCAACAGGATGTGGAAATTACCAAACACTATCACTAATATCACACAATAGCAAAATACTCCTAAAGCTTATCCAGAAAAGACTTGAACAGTACATTGATCGAGAACTACCAGAAACACAAGATAGGTTTAGAAAAGGTTATGGCACTAGAGACATCATTGCCAATGTCAGATGGATCTTGGCAGAAAGCAGAGAGTAACAGAAGAATGTCTATCTGTGTTTCATTGCATATAAAAAGGTATTTGACTGTGTGAATCACAACAAATTGTAGCTAACTTTGAGGAAAATGGGAAGCCTAGAACATTTGATTGTGCTTATGCAAAACCTATACTTGGACCAAGAAGCAGTACTCAGAATAGAGCAAGAAAACACTGCATGGTTCAAAATCAGGAAAGGAGTGCGTCAGGGATACATCCTGTTCCCATACCTTTTCAATCTGTATGCAGAACAGATCATTCAGGAAGCAGGGCATTATGAGGAGGAGTGTGGCATCAAGATTGGAGGAAGACTCATCAACAACCTTGCAGATGTCACAACCTTGCTTGCTGAAACTGAAGAAGACCTAAAATGCTTGCTGCAGAAGGTCAAGGACTGTAATCTTCAATACAGATTGAAGCTCAACATCAAGAAGACAAAGATTCTCACCACTGGGCCAATTGGCAGCACCATAATACATGGAGAAGAGATTGAGGTTGTTAGCAATTACAGCTTGCTTGGCTCCACAATCAACACTCTTGGCACCATCAGTTGGGAAATCAAAAGATAAGTTGCATGAGGTAAATCTGTTGGCAGGGACCTCTCCAGAGTACTGAAAAGCAGCGATGTCAGACTAGAGACTAAGGTGTGCCTGATCCAGGCCGTGATCTTCAACTTGCTCTGTGTCAGAGAGCTGGGCAATGACTAAGGATGATAGAAGAAGAACCTATTATAGACTAACTTTAAAACCTGAGTTTGCCAGTGTCTTCAGATGCCTTGGCTCCTCAATGCCCACTCAGTAGAGAAAAAGCCCACGGGACCAAATGTAGCATGCCTTCTTCTTACACTTGAGCTCTCCTCTCCTGGACCTTTAGTTCCCCCTCCACACACCCCAGTCCCTCTGAGCCACCCACATGTCTTCACCAAATGCACTCTAAGTTCTGCAAGGCACTTTCATGCTCTGTAGATGCTGTTCCCTTTGCAGACCACGTGCCTCTACCCGGCAGCAGAGGCTCTGCACCCTCTCATCCACTCAGCAAGTCCAATGCCAGTTTGGCAGCCTTTGCTTTGTAAAGGTGAAATGAGGATGGCGGTGGTTCAAGGCTCAAGATAGCACACCATCTTCCTCCTTGGCTGTTTCTGACACCCAGACAATACAGGAAATAAAATTCACTGATAAACAACCAACCAAGTCAATCCTTCACAGAGAGAAGCCACCGCTCAGCCTTTTCTTTATTTCCATGTTGTTTGTTTTCATGTGAGCCTTTTTGTCCCTACTAAGTTTCCTCACAGTTGGTGTGGGGATCAACACTAAATGATGATTCTAAAACCCACAGACAATCTTAGCAAAAAAGCGCCCCCCCAATGGCAGCAACTGGACTTTGAAGAACAGCAAGCGTATTTATTACCTGTAGTAGATTCGTTTTTGCTGCATTCTTTTGTTTGTTTGGTAAAATGAGTTTTGCTATTATATATACACCATTTTCCTGGAATAAAAGGGGGGGGAAAGGAGCATTTTCTTATCAGTGAACAGAGATAAAACAAACGTAAATAAGGCGAACATCTCACAGATTAATATTAAAGAAAACATGCTAGTATAAATTTTAGAAACTTAAGTAAGTGTTTCAGGAAGATAATAAAATAACAGTAAAATAGGATAATAAAATACCAAAGACTAAAATCATAAACTTAACATTTCAACTTTGTTTAAGATAATAGCACTATCTTGAATGTTATTATAATGAACTTAACATTTCAACTTTGTTTAAGATAATACATAACAAAATGTCAATTTTAGGCCACTTAAATGAAGAGTAAAAGGTAATTTCTTTTTTAAATTTTTATTTTATTTCATTATTTTTTGTGTGTACCATCAAATCAGATCTGACTGATACAGGAGGAGATTGTTCCTCCTTCTTCAGCAGAGCATCTGGTGGATTTGAACCGCGTACCTCCAAGATTGCAGTGCAGCTTCTTGCCACTAGGCCACCAGAGCTCACCAAAAGGTAAATTTTTAAGGCACTTAAAAATGGAGGCTGAAGAGGCACAGAATGAAAGGATTCAAGTATGTTTACATGTTGCATTTAAACGCTTCATTTGGGGATGTGATTTTATCCTCCTTTATAGTTTCTGTAGTTAAAGCATAAAAGTCATTGTTTAAGATAAATAATTTTTAAAAAGTAAACACAAGTTAACAAAAAAACAAACCCACTTATCTGCATTGCTAGTGTCCCTCTCACCAGAGTCATAGCTGACTGTCCAGTGGGTTTTCTGAGGCACTAAATCGCATGAGAGGACACTGCACATAGTTTCCCCTCAGAGCTGCTGGTGGATTCGAACCACTGGAGCAGCGACACTGTTGGGTTAGCAGTGGAACTCCCTGACCACTAGGCAACCAGAGCACCCTCTAGCTTTATGGTAATACAAAATGCAAAAATGTTTCATATCCACTTTCTGCTACTTTCTAGTCTCTATTATAAATTGGTAATTAATTTGCCGATTCCATACGTGTGGCTATTTATAAACATAAAGAGCTTTAATCTTATGTTGAATATTTGAATTAAGTGTCTTAACTGCATTTAATCCTATAGAAAATGATCGTACGATTGTTTAGTTTCACTTATGAGGATAACATGAGAGATTCTCTTCTTTTTCCAAAGGCCAAGCTAACAAGTGGTGATACCAGAAACTGAGCCCCAAACACCCCATTTTTTCAGTGACCCTCTGATCTGCTGACCATTCTCTATGAGTTCTGATAAGGGGAAATTGCATCTCATACTTTTATAAACTCATGGATTTTGAGGTTAAAGCTGGATTTACATCCACAAACAAAAAAGGACGTTGTTAGTAAGGAAGAGGCAACTTTACCCAGAGAAAACCAACAAATATTGTTTTTCTTTTTTTTCAAATGTTGTTTTTAAATATAAACATACACACACACACACAAGGTTAAATAAATGTATACATATGGGGTTAAATAATGAATTATGCTTTGTAGAATCAATATTTAACAACACATATGCTGTTTGTTGTCTTTTAGTCACACCTAACATAACAAATGATAGTATTCACAGAGATGATGAGAATAGTCTCTTAGTCCTGGGAACTAAGGAACTTCAGAATCACTTTTTAAAAACTATCGATAAAGAAAAAGTAAAGAGACTGAAGAAAATGCCAGTCAAAACCTGGGTCCATGAAAAGAAAGGCAATATAGATAAGGGAATGATCAGACATTGTAACTCATGTAATAAAAAATGTGTATGATCGATAGAATGAAAAACTATTATGTTTGTAAACTTTCAACCAAATAATAGAAAAGGCAGAAGGGGGGTGGGAGGCAACCTTTAAGTATGAACAACTGTTGACCATGTGTCAGTAATTTTTAAGTCAAGCCAGTTAAAGGAGGACCAAGATAAAACAAGAGAACAACAATTACATAAATGTACTAAACATGTCACACTCATGTCCTGGGCTCTCACAACACAGGAGACGCAGGTTGCAGCATAGGTGGGGCTCTCTGACGTGGTTCTGCGGGGCCCCGGATGCTGTGCCTGGGCGCAGGGCGCAGGGCGTTCTCACCTGGAGCACCTGGTGGGCATTTGTGTCATTGAGCACCAATTCAGTGAGGGCCGCGCAGCAGGCTGGAATAACAAGGGTCAGAAACACGTCTGTTACTACAACAAGTGCACTTGAGTGTTAACCTCTAAACTCTCTCTCTCCAGGGGGATTTCATCGAGGCCAGTCCTCAAAAACACCCACTTCCCTTCTGCCACAGCGCTGGGAAAAGAAGACAGCAATCTTCTATGCCTACTGGACTTCACCCTTCCTTCCACTTGTATGCAAGTAAGCCCCAACAGCCTTTTACAGAGCACCTACTGTGTGCTGGGAGGCAGAGAATATCTTTGTCTGAGTCATTGTGTCCCCATTTTTTTTTTATTTTAGTGTGTGTGTGTATCGTCAAATTGAATCTGACTGATAACAGGAGGAGATTGCCCCTCCTTCTCCAGCAGAGCATCTGGTGGATTCAAACCATGTACCTCTGCGATTGCAGTGCAGTTTCTTTCTGCTAGGCCACCAGAGCTCCCTTCGTGTTCCCCATTACTACCTAAAATATCTCTGGCACTTAGCAAGTATTTTACCATGAATAGACACTTATCAATGGAAGTGCTTACATCATTAATTAAAAAGAAGACACTAATGAATTAATAAGTTGTGTATTGTTGAGTTGGAATCAACCCAGAGCTGACCCTCCAGTGGGTTTTCTGAGGCAGTTAATCAGACGGGAGGAGATTGCCCATCCTTCTGCCACAGTAGATGAGTAAATACTTTAAAGACATCATCCAACTTAACTCTAACAATCAACACACCATTCCTCACACCTCCCTTAGCCATCCGGCAGCCTCTGGTGGCATCAGTCCCAAAAGAACGCTGTCCTTCCAGACGTAACCCAGATTATCTGTAAAGAACAATACCGTTTATCTGAGACCTGCTTTTGGCCAGGCACGTGCTATGGACTTTATATACAACCTCACATAATTCTCAAAGTAACCTTCCAATATTGGCCCCACAATTAGCATCACTGTTGTTTCTTGTTGTGTATTGTTGAGTCAAAACTGAACCACAGCTGGCCCTCCAGTGGGTTGTCAGAGACAGTAAACGGCACTGAAGGAGACTGTCCATCCTTCTCCTGCGGAGCAGCCAACGGATTCGAACCGCATGCCTTTGGGATTGCAGTGCAGTTTCTTACCAATAGGCCACCAGAGCTCCCTGTTATCAACATCACTATTTACATTAAGGTGCGTAATTGAGACCCAGAGAAGTTATGGAACTTGCCAAAGCTACATGGCCATCAACACTCTAAACCTACTCTAAACCTAAACCTACTCTTAAACCATCGATATTGCATTTTTTCCCTTCTTTTTCTTTAATTTTTTTTTATTTACACAGCTTCTGGCCACTTGGCCACCAGAGCCTCCTATGTACTCAGTAAACTGCTCAGAGTGAAATTACCTTAAGTGTCCAGATTGATGAGATATAGCACAAATCCTGTTACCAACACCAGCACCCAGCTTAAGGTAAAGGACATTTCCAGCCTCCAAAGGTCCCCCAGGGACGTGTGCTGAGAACCTCAATGTTGTGTCTCTGTTGTGGTTCAAATCTGCCACAGGAGAGAGATTGTCAATCTTCTCTCATGCAATTTACAGCCTCCAGGTACCTATGAGTCGATTCTCACTTGATGTCAGTGAGTTTGAGTTTGGGTTGGGTTGGGTTGGGTTTCATTGTTTCGCTGGTTTTTCTGAAAGCTTCCCCCATGCCCTGTGTAGTCAATGACCCCTCACAAGCCCAGGCCTAAGTATGTGTTCTGACTTCTATCTGTGTTAATCTCACTCACTTTCTGGGCACCATGAGCTCTGCAATTCAGCTAACATCAGACCAGAAACATCCAGCCAGGAGGCAACAGAAACTAATAATCATAGTAAACAAAGAGGACAGCCCAAGGGATCTATTCCCCTTTCCTCATGCTTCTGGAAGGGATCTCTGGTGGTCTGATGGTGAGGAGCTGTGCTGCCAACATGAAGGTATGTGGTTCAAATCCAACAGCCGTTCTGGGGGAGAAGGATGGGCAATCTCCTCCCATGCAATTTACAGCTTCTGAAAACCTGCTGGAGGGTCAGCTATGGGTCTATTCCCACTTGACCCTACAGCATACTAGAAGGAAGCATCAGCTCTAGGCTCTGTGAGAAAATCGAGAAAACCAAGAAAGTACGACCATCCAACCCTCTCACCTCTGCTCACATGTGCTCTCTCTCCCCTTTGGTCTCTGTGCCCACCCACTGGCCCAGACAGGGCTGCTCCGCACCTAATTTAGCCAACAGAGCTCAGACAGCACTGGAGCCTGGCTGTACCCAGATTGTCTCTTAAAGAGGGTACCCAAGATGCAGCAAACAATTGAAGTTTGATCCTGGCCACAGACACAGTGCTTGTCTATGTCTTCACCTGTCAGTGCAGGACGCGGGGGGGCAGAGGAAATGTTGTTGGTTTATTATTCAGCATTCTCACCTTGCATAATGTGGACAAAGAAGACAAAGGTATGAAAACAATTGGAAAATGAGCTATGGGCAGTATGAGATGTCCCACCAAGAAGTTACTGGCATCCTAAGGAACTTAACTATTTGAAGGTCATTAACTGTGTCAAAGCACCATTGTAATTTTGTAGCAACCTTCCTCCTCCCCCCCCAAAAAAAATTCACGAAACACCAAATCTAGTGGCAAGGGGTCATGACAACCTTCCATCGGGTCTCAAGGCTGTAAATCTTTATGGAGGAGGCTGCCTTGCGATACAATATAAGTCGTGCAATGAG
>NW_006399777.1:19406035-19407418 GCF_000299155.1 Elephantulus edwardii | reverse complement strand
CATGCCCACCTCTCCCCGTCCCCAGTTTGTTCTTCTCTTTGAAAAGTAAAAGAAAAATTCTTCAATTGTTACACAACCCCTTTCCCCAAGTCCACTCCACTATGCAGCCTTCATTCTGGACTCTAGTCGTAACAATATCTGATCCCATATCCCTTTTAAACAGTTCTCTCCCTCATCTGTTTCTACACAGTATACATAATTTATCCCATCTTTTCTTAGTCTCCCCCCAACCCTGATGTCAGTCCCGTTTTACAACAGTGGCACTATTCAGTATTTATCCTTTTGTGACTGAGATATCTCACTCAGCATAATGTCCTCCAGGGTCACCCATTCTGTATAATATTTCATGAGTTCCTTGTTTTTCAATGCAGCCTGAATATACCACAGCTTCGCTATCCATTCATTTGGTGATGGGCACTTAGGTTGTTTCTCTTTGCTATTGTGAACAAAGCCACAATAAACATGGGTGTGTATATATCTGCTTGGGTGGCAGTTACGGTTTCTTTGGTGTATAGCCTTTTATAGTGGCAGTACCATTTTACACTCCCATCAAAAGTGAATAAGGGTTCCAGTTTCTCTGCAATCTCGCCAGCATTTGTTGTTTGCTGTTCTGTTAAATTTTGCTATTCTCACTGGGTTGAGAAGATATCTCATAGCTGTTTTGATTTGCATCTCTCTTAGAGCTAGGGATTTTGAGCATTTCTTCATGTAATGACTTCTTGCATTCTTCATGAAAAATATTCTTGATATCTTCCCACAGTTTATCTGGTCTTCGTTCATTAGTGTTCAAGACCTTAAATCTATTCCTGAGTTGGTTTTTAAATTCATGGGGGATGGACTCAAGGTCAAATTTTTATTCCTGTGGATATGATATAACCTCCTTTAGCTTTAATTTGAATGTGCATATGAGCAGTTGATGGTCTGTTGCACAATCAATGCCTGGCCTAGTTTTCACTGCTGATATTGAACTTCTCCAATGATTTGTTCCACAGATGTAATCTGATTCCTGTGCATCCCATCAGATGAAATCCATATGTAGCCTATGTTTATGTTTCTTATAAAATGTATTTTATTAAAAATTGTATTTGCTATGAATAAATAATTGATTGCACAGAATTCTACCATTCTATCCCCAGCCTCATTTCAAATTCAAGCCTCGAGTTGTAATGCCTAAGGATGCTTTGGGCAGAATATTGAGTGATTCAGGAAGCATTAAAAGAAGATAGAAGGAGTATAAGAGTCACTGTACCAAAAAGAATTGGCTGACACAGAAGAATTAAAAAAACAACAACATATGATCAAGAGGCAATGGTGATAAAGGAGGAAGTGCAAGCTTCTCTGAAGGATTTGGCAAAAAATAAAGCCCCAGGAATTGATGGAATA
>NW_006399777.1:19364224-19399185 GCF_000299155.1 Elephantulus edwardii | reverse complement strand
TTTTTTTTTTTTTTTAAACTTGCTATTTTAATCACCTTTCATTTTAGAAAACTTCTTTTTCTACTTTATTGTTGGACATTTTTCTATTCCTTTTGGTTTATTTGCTATCTCAGTAAATTAATTACTCACTGGCCACATCTTTCTTTTTACAAGTATTTGTATTGCTTTGTCTTCTATCTCTATAATACTCATGGTATGTTTTTTTCAAGTTTCCCTCTATTGCACTAATCTTATTTTCTTTTTGATGGTTTAGGTTATTTATTGGTCACAGATTTATTTTTATTAATTTATTACTTATATTTATCAATTTATTGCGAGGTTCTGACCTGTTGTTCATGTTGTTGTTATTGTTGTGAGGTGCCACTGAGTTGACTAGAACTCACAGCGATCCTGTGAACAACAGATCTGAACCCTGTCCTAGTCTGTGCCGTCCTCATCATCTCCAACACACTTGAGCCCATGGCTGCTGTCACTGTCACAATCAACCTCATTAGGGTCTAACTCTCTTTCTTGACCTTCCACCTTCCCAAGCATGATGTCCCTTTCCAAGAAATAACCACTCCTAGTAACATGCCCAAAGTACGTGAGAAGGATCTTAATATAGTGGCTATAAATCATAGTCTATTTAACAACATCTAACACAACAACATGAGTGTCCTTTGGTTCTCATTTCTTTCCTTACATCAGCCAAGGAATTTCCTCTATTCCTCTCTTTTTGTTGTCCTAACTTCTCATGCCCAATCTTATTTAATATAGTTCATATTATTCTGAGTCTGTTTTCACAATTGCTTGCTATGTGTATGAAAGCTAGACAATGGCTAGGGATGAAAGAAGGTGAACTGATGCCTTCAAACTATGGTGCTGGAGAAGAGTATTGAATATACCATGGGCTGCTAGGAGAACAAACAAGTTCATCCTGGAGAGGGTAAAACCAGGCTGCTCCTTGTAGGCAAGGATTCTGACGCTTCATCTGACATACAAGGAGGGACCAGTCCTTAGAGAGAGACATCATGCTTGGGAGTGTGGAGGGATAGCACAGGAGAGGAAGACCCTCAATGATATGGATTGACTCAGTGAATGGGGTAATGGGGGTAAGTGTGTCAGAGACAATAAGGTTGTCTCAGTATAGAGAAGGGTTCAGAGCTGTTGTACATAGGGTCGCTATGAGTTGTAAATGGCATAACAACAACATATTCTTTTTAATGTCTTGGATAAGAGAAACATTTGTGTTTCTATTTACTCTGTGTAGCATCTTCCCTAATAGTATATGCACTCGTTTGGAGTCTGTACCTTTTTTTCTTATGTTTTAAGTACTTGTCATACCTTTCTTCTTCTTCTTCTTTTTTTATTTGAGTGAAAGCTTACAGGTTGTATCACATTTTTAATCACCTAGATGTTTTCTTTTATAACATTAATCTAAATTGATGCATACCACTAATGACAATGTCTAATCAAACCCTTACTGCATGCTGCCTTTCCCTTCATTTATTCGCTTGTCAGGAGACAGCTCTTCAGAATCTTATGTGCCCAAACATAGCATGGATTGAATTTATTTGACCTTCCTCTCACATTGTCAGGGTCAAGCTGCTATCCTTTCTTCAGGGGTCACAGAAAAGGTGATGGAGCTGGGACAAGTGCTAGTCACAACTGGCAGTTTCATCAGTCAGCATAATCATGTTAAAGTTCCCTATCACTCCAACCAGTCAAGGGTGTATAACCCCCTTAGAAACTGCTTTGCATGTGGGATTATAATAACTTTCTTGAGAACCACCTTGGCAACAGTGCTTGTTCATACCCAAAAGACACCAGACACCTTGGCAAGTTCCACCCCACATCTCAGCACCAGGAAGAAGGGAGAGACTTAAGTCTGAAAGGACACTATTTATCCAGCTGCAGTAATAAATTCTTCCAGCGCAGTGAGACATACTTAACATAGTCTAAAAGTTGATATAACACCATCTTCCCAAAGATGTTTTCCAACATTGCACCATAGAAACAGACCAGGAAAAACGACTCAGCAGACTTAGGAGAACCTTTTTCTATCAAGGATTGTTACAGCTTCAGCAAAAGGGAAAAACAGTAGCTTGGATTATACTCAATACCATTGGGGGGGAGGGGCAAGAAAGCACGTTTTGTCTTTGACGTATTTCTTGATGATTCTAGATTCCACTGCATTACAAAGAAAAGGGATGCTCTTTCTGTGATCAGCCCACAGTTGTTGAAACAGAGATGAATAACAATAATAACAGTCACCATCATTTTAAAATTGCAAGACAAAAAATGAAAACAAAATCCTTTGACAACTGGGGTTTTTTTTTAATTATTATGACCGAGGAATTAGCTTATGACAACACAATTCTAATGAAAGACTTTTACTTTAAAGTGTTTCATAATATCACATTCATAAAAGCACACAGATTGTCAACAGACTATGAATTTTTCCTTTGTTTAGGTAATGGCAGAAATAATAAAGTGGCTCTTTATTTCTCCACAGCCTGTTCTCATGCCTTTTTTTCCCCTCAGAGAAAAATCAGAGTGGTAACAAATAATTCCACAATATCCTTGGGGGCAAAACAAGTACAAAGGCTGAATCATTTTAAGGCAATATTATTCCGTCGTTATTAAAATTGATAAGCCTTCCTGCTTTTATTAACCTTGAGTTTCGTGTCTATACTATGGATCATAGATGCATTGTCTTTCAAATGGAACTACTATTTTTTTTTTTTTAACTTTGACTCAATATCTGTATGCAGAACAGCTCATCCAAGACGCTGGGCTGTAAGAGGAGGAATGTGGCATCAGGAGAAGAGGAATGTGGCATCAGGATTGGTGGAAGAGTCATCAACAACCTGTGTTATGCAGATGACACAACCCTGCTTGCTGAAACTGAGGAGGACCTGAAGCGCTTGCTGCAGAAGGTCAAGGACTGCAATCTTCAATATGGATTGAAGCTCAACATCAAGAAAACAAAGATTCTCACCACTGGGCCAATTGGCAGCATCAGTATGGATGGTGAAGAGATTGAGATAGTTAACAGTTTTAGTTTACTTGGCTCCACAGTCAACACTCTTGGTAACAGCAGCCAGGAAATCAAGAAACGAATTGCGTTGGGAAAGTCGGCTGTGAGGGAACTGTCAAGAGTACTAAAGAGCAATGACGTCAGGCTGGAGACTGAGGTGCGCCAGATCGGGGCTATAGTCTTCACAATTATATACTATGCATCAAAAAATTGGACAGTGAATAGGGATTGATAGAAAGAGAATTGATGCCTTTGAGCTGTGGTGCTGGTCCATCCTGGAGAAGGTGAAGCCGGAATGCTCCTTGGAGTCAAGGATTCTGAAGCTTCATCTGACATACTTTGGGCATCTTGCAAGGAGGGACCGGTCCTTGGAGAGGGATATCATGTTTGGGAGAGTGGTGGGACGGCCCAGGAGAGGAAGAACCTCGATGAGATGGAACAACTGTGACTGGAATGGTGGGAATGAGTGTGTTTGAGATGGCTCGGTTGGCATGGCGTTTAGAGCTCTTGTACATAGGGTCGATGGCACATAACAACAACAGTATCTGTGGGGCTGAATAATGTTTTATAATATTAAGTAACAAGATTATTCCAAGGTGGTGTCTAAAGATATTATGATAGAATACTTCACTATGTCCAAGACACAAACTCTAACAGCTAAATATCAACATGTTGTTTTCGTTATGCACCGTTGAGTTGGAACTAACTCATAGCTGACCATTCTGAGGGCTTTTCAAAGGCAATATAATTGCACAGCAGCAGATTCCATCTCTTTCTCTAGAAAGGCAGTTGGTAGATTCAAACCATTTGCCTTCGACTTCGCAGTGAAACTCCTTATCACTAGGCCACCAGAGGTCGCCAAATAGTAGTACACTTGAAGAGAATTTCAGTTTGTGGCTCTTTTAACAAATTATCCCCTTCCCCATATTCCTGGCTTTAAATGCAAGGTGACCCAGAGAGTTAAGTGTTGAGATGCTAGCCATAAAGGTGGATGGGTCAAACCTACCAGCAGGAGGAAAATAAGGCCATTTCCACCTGGACAGATCCATACCCTCAGAAGCCCCATGAGGCCAGTCCTACTATGTGCAATAGAGTCACCAACGAGTCAGAATTAGCTCAACAGCATTGAGTTTTATTTGGCTTAATGAAGATTACAGAGAAAAGTAAAAGCAACTACCTTGGGGTCCATGACATCATCACTTGGTTACTCATGTTTTCTCTTAAGGGAGGATTGTGCATCTGTTCCTTTAAAATGACCTTTGCTTTTGTTATATAGCTAGATTTTACCCAAACACACATATACATTTTCAAATAATGTTAGTAATTATTGTACTTATTGGCATGACTGGATGGATGGATGATAGATAGATAGATAGATAGATAGATAGATAGATAGATAGATAGATAGATATGAATGGGAGAGAGAGAGAGAGATTGATTCAATGAAAAAGTAATGAAGACAGCAGTTCTTGGAGTTGTCCCATTTCCTCTCAGTCCACAGTTGCAGCTGGTGACGTATTACATGTCTGCCCTATACCAGAGGCCAGCAAAACAAAAATAAAACAGCCCAGTTCTTAAGAAACTTCAAAGATGAATGCCCCTGACACTGGCACAGTGCGTGTTTGTGACAATAAAGACGATTCTGGGAAATGTGAACAACGCAAGAGGACCTCAGCGGAGGAGAAGGGAGTCAGTCTGCCATCTCGTCGTGGCTGCCCCCCCGCCTGTCAGAGACACCCCGACACCGGAGACTCACCCTTGTAAAATGTGCAGGATCTGCTTGATGCCTCCCCAGATGCGGATTTCCACGCTGGTCTCCGGGTCCTCGCACACCTGCACCAGGATCCAGACGACGCTCCAGAGCAGTTTCAGGTGGTCAGAGTGGAGCAGACTCAGGAGGACGGGGATGCCCTCGTAGAGCTTCACCTGCTCTTTCACCTGAGGCTCGGCGCAAAGGAGGCGGAGTAACTCGGCAGTGAGCCTGCGCAGGGGTGGACGGGGTGAAGGGCAGAGACACAAGGCTCGTGGGCTAGTGACTTTCTATTTGGACATTCAGTGCTGCATGGACTAAGATTCCCACATT
This sequence comes from Elephantulus edwardii, assembly GCF_000299155.1. Lineage (NCBI taxonomy): Eukaryota > Metazoa > Chordata > Mammalia > Macroscelidea > Macroscelididae > Elephantulus > Elephantulus edwardii. Next base: position 19,394,083 of record NW_006399777.1, on the reverse strand, counting down.
CTCTTAGTTACTGATCAAACTTTTTCTGAAAAGGAACCAATAGTTAGCCATGTCAACTTTGTGGGAGCTCTTGTGGCCAGAATTTGAGCTGTCAACTCTGAGGCATACAGTTCTAGTCCCCCAGGTGCGCCAAAGGAAATATCCTCCCATGAGATTTACAGCCTCTGAGAACCTGCTGGGGGTCAACTATGAGCTGGTTCCAACTGAACAGCCCACAACAATGACAACATCACAGTTACTCATCTCAGGCCTTGTAACAGAGATGTCGCCTTAGACAACATGTAATTGAACGAGCCTGGCTCTGTTCCAACAAAACTTTATTCATAAAAATGGACCTAAAGTCAAACTTAACCTCCAGGTCATAATTGCATGACTGCTGTTTTGTCATATCCTCATCGCTTGATCCTAAAAATGTACCAAACAGAAGGTCGGTTTTCAGGAGCTATGAAGGGTCTTGCATTACCCTAAAGACCAAGTGGGAAAAGGGGTCGTTTTCTAGTGTCCATACTTTTACCATGCAGTTGCAGAAACAAGACAAGCACAGGATGAAAAAGAAATACTGCATACTTGATAGAATTAAATTAAAAGTAACGGTGGTATAAGACAAGTTCAGCCGAACTCTGAAAAGTGATGATGTTGAATGGTTCAGGGACTCGCCCTCTGCCCACGCGTGTTTACCATTTCTCCAAGCCTCCAATTAGAACACCCTCTATTTCCACTCTGTTTCTCGCTCTGCCTTCTGAGAACCCTGGGAGGATCCCTTGCTCTGACTAGAGATCTCTATTCTACGCCACTTGGAACACCCTGTGTGCCCATCACCACACAACTTTCAACACTAGAGCAGACTTGCTGTCTGCATGCTTGCTGCCCTGCACATCTTTGGATTTCCAACAACCAAAACCTAATCTGGCACTTTTTTTAAAAAAATGGCAAATCTCAGATTGCCATTGTTGTTGTTGTTGTTATGTGCCGTTGAGTTGCCTGTGACCCATAGCAACCCTATGTACAGCAGCTCTGAACCCTGCCCTGTCCTGAGCCAGTCTCACTGATTGTGGCACACCTACCCCCATTGCCCCAGTCACTGAATCAATCCATCTCATCTGGGGTCTTCCTCTCCTGCACTGTTCATTCACCCTTCCTAGCATGATGTCCTTTCCCAAGGACTTGTCTCTCCTGGCCATGTGCCCAAAGTGTGTGTGTGAGACAGAGCACCAGGTCCAAAAGTCTAGTGATAAATTAGTTTGTTAGAGAATCTAAGGGTATTCACTCCTCCCAGAGCCCCAACACTTGATATTCGTCTCTTTAGAAAATTCTATGCACAGCCATGTTTATCAAGGCTTTGTTCATGAAAGCAAGGAGTTAGAAACAACTAAGTGCCCATCAACAAATGAATGGATAAAGAAGCTGTGGTACATTCACAAGATGGAATACTATGCTGCATTGAAAAACAAGGAACTCATGCAATATTACTCAAAATGAATGACCCTGGAGGACATTATGATGAGTGAAATGTCTTAGTCACAAAGGGACAAATATTTTATAATAATGCCACTGTTGTGAAGCAGGACTGGCCTTGGGGTTGGGGGGAGACTGAGAAAGATGGGATAAATAATGTATACTGCATTGAAACAGATGAGGGAGAAAATGGTTTAAAAGGGATATGTGATTAGGTATTACTGTCCTGACAGGAGTCCAGAACAAAGGTTGCATAATGGAGTGAACCTGGGGGGAGTAATTGTAAAACAGTGGGGGAACTTTTATTTTTCAAAGAGAAGAGTGTATTGGGGGCTGGGAGGGATGGGCAGGGAGAAAAGTGCAACAATAAATGAATGGAAATCCAAAGTCTCTGTAAATTTTCATTAAAATTAATAAAAAGACATTTTTTTTAAAAAAACTGCTCTGTCAGAAAGGACTCACAGCTGACTCTCCACTGGGTGGGGTGGCTGTGGCTGTCATTTGTGGGAGGACATTGTCCTGCCCTCTCCCTCCAAATTGCTGTCAGATTCAAACAGCCAGAGAAGAGAAGCCTTTGGGTTAACTGCAAAACTCCCAAAAGACCACACCACCAGGGCCTCCTGATAACCACTTAGACACGGGAAGTCTTCACTTCCATTAAAAAATGAATCTAGCATGCACATCTATGTTTATTGCAGCTTTGTTCACAATAGTAAAGAGCTGGAAACAACCCAAGCGCCCATCAACAAACGAATGGATAGAGAAGCTGTGGTATATTCACACAACGGATTACTATGCAGAGTTGAAAAACAAGGAACTCATGAAATATTATGCAAAATGGATGACCCTGGAGGACATTAAACTGACTGAAATATCTCAGTCACAAAAGGACAAATATTGCATAGGGCCACTGTTGTAAAATGAGACTGATATCAGGTTGAAGGAAGACAGAAAAGAACGGGAGGAATGATGTATATTTCTTTGAAACAGATGAGGGAGAGAACGGTTTAAAAGAGATATATGAATGGGTAATCTTGTCATTATAGAAGTCCAGAGTGAAGGTTGCATAGTGGAGTGGCCTGGGGGGGAGGGGAATTGCATAACAATGAAAGCCTTTTTCTTTTCAAGGAAAAGAGTGAACTGGAGTGGGGGCAGGGAGAAAAGTACAGCATTACCAGTGACTGGAAACCCTAAGTCTCTGTACACTTTCATTAAAATTAAGAAAATTTTAAAAAAACCCAAAAACAAAACAAAACAAAAATGAATCTAGCTTCTGTTTTGAATGATAAAAACAGGTAATCATGGAAAAATTGGGTAAAATTTTAAAATAAGTTTTCATTTATTTTATTATGTCTAAAATAAAATGTATTTTAGAAATATGCTTCTTTGGTAGTTGCAGCTTTTGTGTTAAGCATTACAGAAGCCACTTTTTATGTAAATATGAGGAAAACCATTTTGTTCTGATGGCCATTTTAAGAAATGTATGCCTCCAGGGAGTACTGGTGGCACAGTGGCAAGAAGCTGCACTATATAATCCCAGAGGTACGTGGTTTGGATCCATCAGAAGCTCTGGAGAAGAAGGAGGGAAAATCTCCTCCTGTACCAGTCAGATCCAGTTTGATGGTACACACACACACAAAAAATAATAAAATAAACTTTAAAAAAGAAATGTATGCCTCCAAAGGGAGACATATACACCATGTTTATAGCAGCATTATTCAAGATCACAAGAACATGGAAACAACCTAAATGTCCAACCACAAACGAATGGATTGAGAAATTATGGTACATTCAACAACGGAATACTGTGCAGCACGCAGGAGCAATGATTTTGCAAATCACTACCTAACTTGGGAAGGACTGGAGAGCATTATGCTAAGTGAACTAACTCAGTCCCCTAAGGACAAATACTGTATAAGAATATTATTGTTGAAACAGATAACTATTAAAATGTCTAAGAGGATCTAAGGAGGGAAAAAGGAGAGTAAAGAGGGGAGGATGGGGGGAGGTTAACACAGGATCATATAATTTAATGGGTAGAAGGAGAGATGCGTTAAAGAAATGGGAAAGATCTGGTGTGAAAAACAATGTATACAAACTTTATAAGTAAAACAGTGTAAAATAAAAAAATTATTAAAAAAAGAGAGATGCATGCCTCAATAATTTTGGCAATAACATGTTTTGCTAAGCTTTATGTTCTAGTACAAGCTGACCCAGCTTGGTTAGCACTCCGAGACTATATTCTGCACCTGGCCCAGAGCCCACAAGAAGTCAGAAACAGTAACAATTCTCAAATGTGAAGAAATCTCAAGTGTCAACAACAAAGAACTTTGTGTAACCCCCCATGCCTAATCTCTGTATATAAACCCAATCTTTGCTTCCCTCAGAGTCAGAATGGTTTGAGTACTAGCTGACATTCTTGGTCTGTGTGTTTAATAAACAACTTTGTTGAGTTCTAATATTGGCTCAGTGTTTAGACTCTCACATTTTCAGCCATAACACTTTGTTCAACCACAAACTAAAATTGTGAAAAAATAGAGCCACCTAAATTTCTTTTCCCCAAAATCATAGTATGTGAATAAGTATAATTAATAAAATTACTTAGAATGTGATTATGAGGTATTTACATAATTAGACTTTCTACAACTCTGTATAATTAGATTTATATAATTAGATTCTATGCAATGTAGAACTAAAGATAAATTATACAACTCCTTGTGGTAGATTGTTATGCAAATTTAAATTATAAATGAATGCCACACTGGTCCATGATATTCAATTAACAGTTTAAACAGCATGGCATAATAAGAATGATAATAAGCGGTAGTATCAAACACAGAGCTTTGGTGGCCTAGTAGTAAGGAGCTATGCTGTGAACTCAAAGTCATGGGTTTAAATTCACCAGCAGCTCTGAAGTAGAAAAATGGGATTTTCCTCCAGTGCTACTTACACCCTCTGAAAACCCTCTAGAGGGTCATCTATGAGTTGGCTGTCACTCAGTGGCACATAATAACAAGCAATAATAAAATAGAAGACACTTATGAGTTCTTTTTTAAAATGCTAGAGAAATTTTCCTTCCCTTAAACTTGTGGAATTATCTCCATCCTCCTTTTCTTCCCCAGGAAGTTGGTTACACAGTCTGGGTAAACTGTAAACAACCTGATTTGATACTTCGTGACTTGCCCTGTGATTGGTATGCCTGCAGCCTGCCCTGTGATCGGTATGCACCTTGCAGGGATTGGTCAATGACTATTCAAATAAAGGGTTCACAGCTTTCTATGCAAATGAAGTCTCTGTGGCCTATGGAGGAGGGATTGGTCACTCCCTGGCCCTGGTGACAGGGTCATGTCTTGAAACTATGAGCAGTTATAAGCAGCCCATGCCACCAGAAACTTGAGAAAATATAAAAACAAGAAAAAGGAAAGAAGGAGAAGGGGGGGAGGAGGGGAGTAGAGAGATACCTCTTAAAGGAGCCACATCACGAGTCAAGGCCTAGGACATGGAAGATGGTGACAGACCCAAGAAAAGCTGTGGCAAAGTTATTAGTGACACGTAACAGAGCCAAGAGCAGAGCAGCCTGTCCTCCACTGAAGAAGGAAGACTTTACCAACATGTTTTCTGACTCTTATTCCAAACTGTACCCTGTTACTTCCTTAATAAACCACTTGACTGTTAATGGCCTATGAGCTCTCTATGACCAGTACAAAGAATTATCTAATCCATCAAAGAAGCAGACTGTGGGAGGGACAGCTGGTGACAGAACTGGTTAAAAAGGTTAGAGGGTAGACAGGTAGCTCATCCCTACGTCAAAGAAATAAGCGTTAGGCTAACCCTGGTCATTACTGTGTCATCAGTTGACTAGACCTCATAGCGAATTTATGAAGAATGGCTGCAAACCCTGACTTTTCCTGGACCACCTTCTCCATCTCTGATATATTTGTGCCCATTGATACAGTCATTGTGTCAAGCCCTTTCATTGAGGGCCTTCCTCTCGTAGACTAACCCTCCACCTTTCCAATCATGATGTCTTTATCCAAGAACTGGCTCTGATAGTATTGCACCACTGTAGAGTCTTCTTCTCCTCATAGCAGGCTTACCTTTTGGAAAGCAAGTCATATTCATGCAAAATCATCAGTAGGTTTTCTACAATGTTGAGCTCACTGATCTTCTCCCTACATTCTGGACTGCAAGTGGAAAAAAGAAAATTATTAGCAGCTACGGAAAACATTTTACCATAGCCCATTCATTTAAAAACCTAGCCCACATAGAGTCTCAAGAGAGAAAAATGCTTTTCACACTAATGGGAAAGGTCACAGCAAATTCTAATATTCAATGAATGCTATATGTTAAAAATTTATTTCATAATAATTTGATGATAATATTATTTCATTTATCCAAAAGGAATCATATACTATCCAAAAAACAATGATCCATTTATTAACATTATATTTGGAAGGAGGAGTGGCATCTACTTCCTAAACAACATGCCTCCAGAAACCTTATGAACTTTGATAATTGTCAATAGCTGTAGAGGGACTTCAGGCCTTTTGTTCATAGGGTTGCTGTGAGTCACGCTCACCTCAAAGACAATCAACAACAACATATTTAAAGCTCTCCTGTTTAAAGCAATCAAACCATGTACAAGGGGATATGGTTATCTAAGACTGTTTTAAAAGGCCAAAAATATTTTAAATGGGTTTGTGTGGTATAAATAAATACACAGGTAAAGAAAAAGAAGAAAGTTTCTTTTCCAAGCAAACTAAAAGTAAAGTAACTGGGAGTTGGCTAAAAATGCTGGGTAAATATTTCTGGTCATGAAGAAAAACAAAAGTTTAAAACTGTGAATTTTATTTCCGACTTAAATTTTAAAATGAGGCTTTTTCCACGCAGTCTTCTCTTCAACTTACGAGTGTTATTCCATGTTTATCTTTCACAAAGTAGGCCTAGACAGTGGCAGAGAGACTGAGGAAACTGACTGGCTTGTACCCATCCCTCCCATTGTATTCTGTGGTTCCAGCAGCACAGCTGAGAAGCAGTTATGACACTTACCTTTCAGCTAAGCTAGCCAGCGCTAGAAGAGCGCCCAACAGAACATTGGTGTCTCGGGCACCAAGTAAGTTCACTAATGTCTGAAAAATAAAGCCAAAGGAAATGATACTTAGTGCTGTGTTACCAACCCAAAGATACACAGTTCAAATCCACCAGCTGCTCTGCAGGAAGGGCAATCAACTCTCATGCTATTTGCTGCTTTTGAAAACTCCCCAAAGGACTGTAAAATGGTACAACCATTCTGGAAGGCAGTTTGGTGCTTCCTTAAGAAAGCTGAACATAGTAATTCCATATGACCCAGCTATTCCACTACTTGGAATATATCATTGTTGTTGTTGTTATGTGCCATTGAGTCGTTTACAACTCATAGCGACCCTATGTACAAGAGCCCTAAACGCCGTTCTATCCTGTGCCAACCTCGCCGTCTCAAACACACTCATTCCCACCACTCCACTCACAAAATCGATCCATTTCATCGAGGGTCTTCCTTTCCTGTGCCGTCCCTCCACTCTCCCAAACATGATGTCCATCTCCAAAGACCAGTCCCTCCTTGCAACATGCCCAAAGTATGTCAGACGAGGCTTCAGAATCCTTGACTCCAGGGAACATTCTGGCTTCACCCTCTCCAGGACAAACCTGTTTGTTCTCCTAGCAGTCCATGGTATATTCAACACTCTTCTCCAGCACCACAGCTCAAAGGCATCAATTCTCTTTCTATCATCCCTAGTCACTGTCCAACTCTCCGATGCATAGCACGTAATTGCAAAGACTATAGCCTGGATCAGGCGCACCTTAGTCTCAAGCCTGACCCTGAGAATATGAAAACTGAGGTACAAACAAATTTGTACACCAATGTTCATAGCAGCATTATTCACCATTGCAATATGGAAACAGCCCAAATGTCCAACCACAAACGAATGGATTGAGAAATCATGGTACATTCACACAATGAATACTACACACCACACAGGAACAGTAACTTTGTAAATTATTACCTAACTTGGGAGGGACTGGAGAGCGTTATGCTGAGTGAACTAACGCAGTCCCACAAGGATAAATATTGTCTAAGACCATTATTGTAGAATGAGTATAAGGACCCAGGAGAGGTGGGAGAGGCTGGAAGCAGAGGGATGTGGATGTGCAGGGGGAGGGGAAATTTAATCATTGGGTTGTACAATTTGATGGGGGAGGTGAGGGAAATTGAAAGAATTTGTTTGAATTTGTATTCAAAGTTTGTAAATAAACTAATAGGAGGTAGGAAAGAAAACTCCCTGAAGGGTTGGCTATGAGTTTGTTCCCACTCCATGGCACTTAACAAATACTTAAAAAACCTTCTTGAATGATATCATGTTTCCTTCTAAAGACCAGAGAGGCTTAACTGTCAACAGTTTTGTAGTTGACCATTCAAAGGCTCCAATTCTTTCCAGAGAGTGGATGTGAATCACCTGGTTACCTTAAAACTTTGATAGCCATTCTTTGCCCGGGACCAGAAGAGCAAGCCAAACTACAGAACCAGAAGGTTCTCACTCACACTTGCCTGTATTTCTCTACGCAAGGGGCATTCCCACTGCTCTGCACTTCAACTCCTTACAAGGAGTCCTCAGTGGGAAGGATGCTGAGAACAGTCCCAGAGCACTCCTGAGAAGCTCTCGCGTGCCAGGAGCCGTGCAAACTACAGTTACTTTTTGCCAAAATGTCAGAAGCTTATCTTTTTTTTTCCAAGCTAAGGAACATATGAGTAGATTTTGGCACATTTCCCTCATTCCTTGTTTTCCCTGAAGCCCCATTAGTGTGTGGCTTCATTTATCTTCTCTACATTTTCAGAACCCAACCTCCCATCCCTCCCCCACACGACAAGCCCAGGGATGTTCCAGGCCAGATCTGCAACCTGTGGAACCAATACTGGGGTGACTTTTCGGTTCCCTTGATGTATTTTCCTCCCTTTATGGTGTCTGTCCTTATTTATGTTTTTTTTAACAAAGCTCCAGTAGCCTAGTGGTAAAGAGGCAGGAGGTATGCGGTTCAAATCCACCAGATGCCCTGCAGGAGAAAGATGGGCAATCTCTTCCCGTGGGCCTCAGGAAACCTGCAAGAGGGTCTGTTATGTCTTGCTTCCAATTTGCTGTTACAGTAATCACTATTATTGCTTCTTTGATCTCGTCCTCTTTTTTATTAAATCTTTTTTTTGTTGTTTCCCTTCTTCATCATCAGTTTCTCAAACTTTAGTCACTGCCTCTAATTTTTTTTCAAGCTATTTTTTTTACATTTTTAAAATTAATTTAAACAAAAGTTTACAGAGACTTAGGGTTTCCAGTCATTCATTGTTACACTTTTTCTCCCTGCCCACCTTCTCCCCCACAATTCACTCTTTTCCTTGAAAAGGAAAAGAAAAATTCTTTCATTGCTATGCAATCTCTCCCCCCAAGTCCACTCCACTTCATTCTGGACTTCTGTAATGACAAGAATATCCATTCATATAACCCTTTTAAACAGTTTTCTCCCTCATCTGTTTCAATGCAGTATACATCGTTCCTCCCCTCCTTTTCTGTCTTCTCTCAACCTCCATGTCAGTCCCATTTTACAACAGTGGCCCTATGCAATATTTGTCCTTTTGTGACTGAGATATTTCACTCAGCATAATGTCCTCCAGGGTCATCCATTTTGCATAATATTTCATGAGTTCCTTGTTTTTCGGAGCTGCATTTTTGTGAAAAAATATATATATTATATATATAAATTATATATAATATATATATATATATATCAGCTTCTCTATCCATTCGTTTGTTTATGGGCACTTGAGTTGTTTCCAGTTCTTTGCTCTTGTGAACAAAGCCGCAATAAACATGGGTGTGCATATATCTGCTTAGGTGGCAGTTATGGTTTCCTTAGGGTAAATTCCTAGTAGTGGAATTGCTGGGTCAAATGGTATTTTTATTCGCAACTTTTTGAGAAAGCGCCATATAGCCTTCCAGCCTGGTTGCACTGTTTTACACTTCCACCAACAGTGAATAAGGGTTCTAGTTTCTCCACAACCTCCCCAGCATTTGATGTTTGTTGTTTCGTTAAATTTTACTATTCTTACTGGGGTGAGATGACATCTCATAGTTGTTTTGACTGCCTCTAATTCCTATTACTTTTACCAAATCTTAATACCATAACTCTAACTTTAAAAAGTTCTTCAAATCCTAAGCAGTGCTATCAGAGTACTGCATACCTTCTAAAATGAGAAACTGTTGTTCTGTACACATGATGAATATATGATACATAATGCACTAGCAGACGTGAGGCAGTCTTACTCTAACACATGCTGGAAGGTGGCTGCCTTTGCCCTGGGATTCGACAGTTCAGCAGGCGATGGATTGAAATCTGGACTTAGTCACCATCTCAACAGTGCTGCTGTAAATATGAATTTAACCTTTTCCTAAAGGATCTGCATTCACCTATGCTTGATGTGTATTTCTGACCCATGATGGCCTCTTGGCAAGAAGCTGTACTGCAATCCTGAAGGCATGTGGTTCAAATCCACCATGTGCTTGATGGGGGAAGGACGGGCAGTCTCCGCCCGTGCAATCAGCTGCCTCTGAAAACCCGCCAGAGGGTCAGCTATGGGTCGGTTCTGACTGTGTGGGACACAACAACAACAATGTCCACACCATATGTATGATGAGCTTGTACCTCATGGTGTATTATGATGAGATTGAGTCATAAAAAAAAATGGCCTATATTCAACCATTTCCTAAACTTACAAATAAGGGCAATTGTGTATGGTTCAAAACCGAATAAATAAATCTTCACATGTCAGTGTGTGTACTGTGTGTGTGTGAGAGAGAGAGAGAGAGATCCTGGTAGCACAGTGGTTAAGCACTCAATTGCTAACCCGAAATACAAACCCATAGAGACATCCATCCAGGCCCAGAAACTCCCTGAGCAGATCTACCACTTCCTATAAGAATTAAGATCAACTCAGTGGTAGTAAGTTTATAGAAATATTGCACAAATTCATGTTTATAGACTCTGTATTTATATATAGACAACTTTTTAAAGTGACATTTAAATTAAATATATATATATATATATATATATATATATATATATATATATAGAGAGAGAGAGAGAGAGAGAGAGTGTGTGTTGGTGTTAAAGGACATGAAATATTTACAAAGCAATTCAGCAAAGTATTATTTACTGTTTGTATGTTTGCTCTTGACCCTCTGGCGACAGTCACAGTGTCAATCCATCTCATGTAGGGCCTTCCTCTCTAGTGCTGGCCCTTTACCTCGCCTGGCATGACGCCGTGCTCCAGAAACCAGCCCCTCCTGACAACATGCCCAACGTTGTGAGAGAGAGAGTCCCGCCATGCTTGCCTCTGGGGAGCAACTTGGCAAGGTTGGCTCAGGACAGCCGTTGTTTATAGTCAACTCACAACAATAATAGTTACTCTTCGGGCTGACTGGGCTCATAGTAATGGGTGTAGGCTGGTAAAATGTCTAAGAGGATTAGCGAGGACTGGCAGGGAGCATGTCTGTGAACTGAAATTGGCATGTGGATTGACTGCAAAGATTCTCAGCCTGGGCGTGAGAATGGCTCCCAGGACAGCTGAAGGAGTCACTCACCTTGTGCGCTCCGCTCATGGTGACCCACTCTCTCTGGTCTTTGACAGCAGCTAGTTTTTGGAAAATATCTACAAAAGGAGAAAAATCACTCAGTGAGAGATCCAGGCCTGGGAGGGGTGGGGCAGTGTCCACACACTCTCACGTCAGAAATACTGACGGAAGCAGGCAGAGGGCGAGTGGCGCAGAGATACACAAACGCCGGGTGACGGAGAGGCACAGTGCTCCTTTTTAATTATTCCCTTAAACACAACTAGCATTTCTCTTGTAACAATGAAATACAGAAAGACCAAAATAGAAATACAAACATTTCCTTCTCACTTAAACAAGTTCTTTAACATTTTTGCAAGATTTAGTCTTCAAAAATCCTTCCTCTAAAGATTTCGACCTGCAAAGAGAGCAGAGATGTTGGGTGGGGTTTTCTGAGGCTTTGTGGTGCCTAGGGCTTTACTACAGGGAGTTCTGGTGGCCTGGTCCACAGGAAGCCATGGTGTTAACCCACAAGCCACAGCTCTTCAGGCAGTTTGAATCCCCCAGAGGCCCTTTAGGAGAAAGATGGCCAATCTCCTCCAGAGTGATTTACAGCCCGTGTGAAAACGGCTGGGAGGCGAGTTGTGACGTCAAGTCTGACCGGCAGTGAGTTGAGAGGGCTTCCCACAAAGGAACCCTGGTAATCAAAATGTCCACACCTTGCACGCACTAGAGGCGGAAGAAGGATGGGCCTCCTGTGCCACGAACTGCCTCTGAAAACCCACTGGAGGGTCAGTTATGGGTCAATTCAGACTCGATGGTACACAAGTTATTCCATAGAGAGCGCTCTGGTGGCTTCTTCTTGTTGTTGTTGTGCACCGTTGAGTTGGAATCAATCCATAGCTGATCTTCCAGTGGGATTTCAGAGGCACTAAACCACATGGGATGAGATTGCCCATCTTTCTGTCATAGAGCAGCTTGTGGATTTGAACCAGGAACCTTTGGGATTGCAGTGCAGCTTCTTAGCACTGAGTTGCCAGAGCCCTTGAGTGGTAAGAAATTAAGCTGTCAATCTAAAGGTACGTGGTTTGAGTCCACCAGCTGCTCTGGTGGGAGAAAGATGAGCAGTCCCCTCCCGTGTGATGAAGGGCCTCTGAAAACCCACTAGAGGGTCAGCCATGCAGGTCCAGACCGGACAATACACAACAACAACAACAAGTTGTTCCTTTGGAGCTCTGGTGGCCTAGTGGTAAGGAGTTGTGCTGTCATCCAGAAGGCACACGGTTGGGATCCACCAGCTGTTCCATGAGATAAAGATGGGTAATCTCCTCCCATGGCATTTACTGCCTTTGAAAACCTGCTGGGGTCAACTGTGTCAATTCCGACAAGTTAGTTGCTCCACGGGAGAAAGACATGGCAATCTGCTACAATATAAGATTTGTTGCTGTTGTTGTTGTGTAGCCTTGAGTCAGAACTGACCCATAGCTGACCCTCCAGCTGCTTTTCAGATGTAACCATACCAGAGGGAATTGCTCCTCCTGCTCCCCAAGAGTAGCTGATGGATTCGAACCATGTACCTTTGGGTTGGCAACCCAGTCCATTACCACTAAGCCACCAGAGCACCTCATAGGAGATTTACAGCCTAGGAAACTCTCTAGGGTGTTCTCGCTGTACTGCTGGTCAGCTGACTCAGTGCTGGTGCATTAGATTAACAACATTACAGCAAATGGCCTGGATTAACATAACTGTATATTCTTAAATACATAAGAAAGATGCAAACAAAAACCACAATGAGGTACCATCTCATTCTAGTAGCAGCGGCAAAGTTTAACAAGACAGCAAGTAATAGATGTTGGCAAGGATGTGGAGAGATAGGAACTCTTATACACTGTTGGCAGGATTGTAAAATGGTAACAACCTCTCTGGAAGGCAGTTTGGCACTTCCTTAAAAAAACTGAACACAGAAATTCCATATGACCCAGCTATTCCACTGACTGGAATATACTCCGAGAAAATGGGAACTGAGGCTCAAACAGAGACTTGCACACCAATCTTCATATTAACATTATTCACCATCACAAGAACATGGAAACAGCCCAAATGCCCAACTACAATGGAACTGGATTGAGAAATTATGGTACATACACACAAAGGAATACAATGCAGCACACAGGAGCAATGATTTTGTAAACTTGGGAGGGATTGGAGAGCATTATGTTGAGTGAACTGACTCAGTCTCACAAGGACAAATACTGTGTAAAACCATTACTGAACAAGGAGTATGAGGATGGGGGAGAGTGGAAGCAGAGGGGTGAGGATAGGGGCTTGGTAATCACAGAGCCATGCAATTTGATGGGGGGAGGGTGAAGGAAATGGGAAAGATCCGGTGTGAAAAACAATGTATTCTAACTTTGTAAATAAATCAGCAGAAAAGAAAACAAATTATTTTTTTTAAAGTCTCTTAAAAGGGATATGTGATTTAGTATTATTGTCATGACAGGAGTCCAGAATGAAGGTTGCATGTGGAGTGGACTTGGGGGGAGGGATTGTAAAACAATGAAAGAATTTTTATTCTACTTTTCAAAGAGAAGAGCGAACTGGGGGGTGGGAGGCAGGGAGAAAAGTGCAATAATGAATGAATGGAAATCCAAAGTCTCTATAAATATTCATTGACATTAATAATAATATTTTTTAAGTCTCCTTTTATGCACACCCATGTTTATCACAGCTTTGTCCACAATAGTAAGGAGTTGGAAACAACCCAGGTGCCCATCAACAAACGAATGGCTAGAAAAGCTGTGGTATCTGCATTGAAAAACAAGGAACTCATGCAATATTACTCAAAATGGGTGACCCTGGAGGACATTATGCTGAGTGAAATATCTCAGGCACAAAAGGACAAATACTGCATGGTGCCACTGCTGTAAAATGGGACTGATATCAGGGTTGGGGTAAGACTGAGAAAAACTGGATAAATTGTGTATACTACATTGAAACAGACAAGGGAGAGAATAATTTAAAAGCGATATATGATAGGGTATTATAGTTACAATTAAGGTTGCATAGTGGAGTGTACCCGGGGTGGTGGGAGGGGTGCAGGGGGATTGTATACCAAAGAAAAAATTTTTCTTTTACTTTTCAAAGAGAGGAGCAAACTGGGGCGGGGGGCAGGAATGGACAGGGAGAAAAGTGCAACAATGAATGAATGGAAATCCAAAATCTCTGTAAGTGTTCATTAAAATTATTAAAATAATTTTTTTTTAAGTCTCCTTTTCCCCCCATCTTGTGGCCAGTCCAGAGGCTGCCCGGGGCCCTGCGCCGGTGCTTACACGTCATGTTGACCAGCTTGTCCACGCCATGCTGCTCGTCGCCGTAGCCCAGGTACTCGTTGGCCACCATCTCCATGTACTGTAGGGGGGACGAAGCCACAAGTCGGTTAGGGGACACTGACAGCTTACAAGCCCGTGAGGGACCAGGCGGCGCAATTCTGAGAGTGACCTGCAGGTGGTACTATAGATTCACCACCGTGCACGCTGCGTCTGGCTTTATTGCTGTCTGGCTCGCACTGGTGTTGGGGGGAGGCACCAGGCCACAGATTCAATCCACCCTCAGAGGTCCCCAAAATGACGTGTAACTCAAGAGGTTTGTGGGGTCATTTTGCATCCAAACAGAAGCAGCATATAAAATGTGATACATACCCAGTATTTAGAATTTTAATACTTCAATGTGCCCTTTTAGCATATAGTAAATATACATATATATATATATGTATATGCATATATACATATATATAATAGCCAATATATCTAATAACTAAAAAAAATAACTATAAACTATATAAGGAGCTCTGGTAGCCTAATGGTAAGAAGCTGCCCTGCAATCCCAAAGGTCTGTGGTTCGAATCCACCAGCTGCTCCACAAGAGAAGGATGGGCAATCTCCTCTCATGCAATAAACCTGCTGGAGAGTGAACTATGGGTGTGTTTTTACTCAACAGGACAGAATAACATACCAGATATAGTCAATAACTATAACACCGCATAGAGTTATTTACTGACCTTAATTGTACTATTTAAAATCACAATCTAATTAGATAATGCTATTGTTGTTAGGTACCATTGAGTTGAGTACACCTCACTAGATAACACAGATAGCAACTGCCAGAATAGGATGGGGGAAAAGCTAGCCTGATAATTCTTCACTGTGAATAACTGATCATAAGAAGGAACAGGCCTCAGAGAAACAAAAAAGTTCTGCTCTTGCAAATGGGACTTGAAATGGATAAGAAAATCTAGTTTACCAACAATAAAATTTCCCAAAAGACTACTTCATTAAACCAAGGGAAATGCTAGGCCAATGAAAATATGTTTCATATAAGCCAAAATAGAGATGGTGTAGCCATTTCTTAAGAATGAG
The DNA here is from genome assembly GCF_000299155.1 of Elephantulus edwardii. Classification (NCBI taxonomy): domain Eukaryota; kingdom Metazoa; phylum Chordata; class Mammalia; order Macroscelidea; family Macroscelididae; genus Elephantulus; species Elephantulus edwardii. The sequence continues at coordinate 19,378,581 of NW_006399777.1, read as the reverse complement.
AATAAAATAAGAGTTAACATTATATTGTCATTAAACTTAATCTCTCATTAATAATTTAGAACGATTTTGCAAGGCTGTGGAGTTATTCTAAGAACCATTCTCTTTATATACACCATGGCTTTTAGGAGACCAGACTGTTCAAGTCCAATGTCAAGCCTGGAAATTGTCTTATTAATAAATCCCAACTTTCACTGGAAGGGTAAACGGAGTCAAGATCACCCTCCCATCAGTTATTTATTATATTTATTATATTTCAGTGAGCACAGTACTTGGGTTTTGGTGATAATTTTTAAATAGTTATGAGCCTTTTCACGACCGCATGTTTCTTCATTATCCTTGCCCTTTTTTGAGGGCACAGACCTGTCAGCCAACCTGTATTTCTTTTTTTTTTTTTTTTTTTTTTTTTTGCTAACAAAAGGCCCGTGACCTTTTATAGCACATTCTCCTTTCAACAGTCTGGATAAAGTGAGTCCAATTAGTCGGAACAAAAGGTCATCAGTCCCTCCCTGTTTTACGAGTATCAAGCCTCTGGTTCACACTCATGAATCTCACCTGCTCCTCCCCTTGGCCCACAGCTTAACAAAAGGAAGCCAGCCGTCAGGCCAAGCACCAATTAGTCCTCGCCTGGGGCCACCACGGGCATAAAGGCAAGACCAAGCACCACCATGTGAACCTTACCTGAGCTAGGTTTTCGACCCCACCCAGGCTGTGGAGTATTTCCTAATAAAAGAAAGACAAAAGGATGCATATAAGAGGTGGGTTTGTTGTGGAGAGTCTATTTTATATGCAATATTTGTATGAAGTCACAAAGTGTACAGCCGGGCTGTAAGTTGTTGGGTACAGTTAAAGCAATCATGACTCATAAGTGACCCTGTGAACAACGGCGGCTCTGAGCCCTGTCCTATCCCGTGCGGTCCTCTCAGCTCCGACACACTGGAGCCCACTGCTGCGGTCACTGCGGCAATCCGTGTGACTGACGGAGCCCATTGCTGTGGTCACTCTGTCAAACCTTCTCTTCCCCTGAGCCTACCCCCCCTTTCCTCCATCAACAAGCATGAGGTCCAGTTCCAAGGACCGGCCCCTTCTAACAACATGCCCAAGATAAATGAGACGAAGTTTCACCAGCCTTTTCTTTAAGGAGCATCCTGAGGGAGCATTGGCAGCCCAGTGGTTAAGAAGCTGCACTGCCATCCCAAAGGCAAGCAGTTCAAATCCACCAGCTGTGCTGCAGGAAAAGGATGGGCATTCTCTTCCCATGCAACTGATTGCCTCTGAAAACCCTCTGGCAGGTCAACTAGGAGACAGTTACGATTCGATGGTACACAATTACAAAAACGTCGTAAATGGGAACATGCTAACAAGCTTCCTGGCTGTACGTTTATACTATATGGAAGATAAACTTCTTATAGATATAAAAACTGGGTAAAGATTAAAAGAACGTGTATGTGCTCAGAGATGCAACCTTCTTCCTTGTCCTTATTCTTAATGTGTCATCAGAAAACAGGAGCACTGAGAAGAGCTGTCGGGTATCACTGCATTCAACCCTTCAAGGTACAGAAGGAAACCAGGGCCCCAAACAGAAAACACAGAAACCACTCTGTTTACGTAGCAGTGCCCAGATGAGCATTGACACCCTTCAGCTCTGAGAGGGCTTCACACCAGTTCATTTCTGCTAGGGAGCTTTAAGAATCCTCTCTAGCTAAACAATCGGCCTATAAAGTGAATCAACCACGCAGATGTGTATACACTGTAGAAAGGGAAACAAATTTGCTCTGTGAACTTTCACCCAAATCACAATTAAATAGTTTTTTTAAAAAAAAAAATCATCTGGAGATTTGGTTAAATGTAGATTCTGACTCAGTAGATTTGTAGTGGGAATGCAAATTCTCAGCAGAGAAATGAAACTTCTCGGAACAGTTCATTCTGGTGACAAGCCCTGTTTGCTCCCCAGGGTAAGGCCCTCAGACCTGGGAACCAAGTCAAACACAAAGGACCTCTGGCCCGGACCTGGCTTGCTGACTCCACTCTGCCTTTGAACCTGACCTCCAGGTGATCTGAATGCATGACAAGGTTTGAGCTTGTAGATTATAGGATTTCTTCAAATCCTTGGGCTCCTGGTCTTATTAAAAGGACACTAAACAAACAGAAGGATCATCATTGCAAGATGCCTCCTGGTACAGAGCTTTAAACCCTCTTCCTGATAAGAAGGCTAAAGCTATCCTGCCACTGAGTGGGTCCCTCTTCGAACAATCCTGTAACTGCTCTAAAAGTGCTGAGGAAGAGAAGGGGGGAGGCTTGGCTGTGGTGAGGATAACCCGGGAATTCTATTAATAGTAAGTGCACTCAGGTTAGCCACGTGCACACCCACGTCAGACACCTGAGTTTCCAGGTGACCCGATTAATCCAGGCTGTATTGACACCTTCCTCCTTATTTAACACGGACACATGGAAGTTATTCAAAATATAAATAGTCCAGTTCTGGGCATTTCATGAGGCATGCGTACAAGAGGGTGAGGGGAAAACAACTCAGTTCTTGTGACAGGTATCGGAAATATATTTGAAAAGCAGGGTGAGAAGACGCAGGCATGAAGCTTAATCTGCACTGGGCAGTGCAGGAAAGGAGAAGGTACACAGGCAACAGAGGCCAGAACAAACAAGAGCTTCTCTTCAGTCCCAGGATGAAGAGAACAGAAGAGAAAGAGGGGGTCAGCTAAGCACTCAAATTGGAAGCCAGTGGATGTGAGCATAAAATTTGAGAGACGAGATGGTCTTTGAACAGGAGTAAAAGTAGAATTGTCATGACAGGAGTCCAGAATGAAAGCAGCACAGTGGAGTGGACTTGGGGGAAGTGATTATATAACAATGAAAGAATTTTTCTTTTACTTTTCAAAGAGAAGAGTGAATTGGGGGTGAGAGGTGGGCAGGGAGAAAAGTGCAACAATGAATGAACGGAAATCCAAAGTCTCTGTAAACATTCATTAAAATTAATGATAATTTTTTAAAAAGTAGAAGGCATCACCATGTCTGTGCCTGATGATGAGGGGATGGTTAGATAATTTGACAGATACCAGGAAGAAGGATTGGAATTGAGGAAAAGAAGATTTTAGACATGCTGAAGTGTTGCTGGGATCCAGGTGGCAAAAATGAAAACAGGCTGAGATAGGAAATTGTTAAAATCTGGGAATCCTCCATAAGAAGGTGATTCAATGTTGAAGCTTAGGAGTCAGGAAAATACCAAGGGGGGAAAAGAGTTTTAAAATCGTATCCATCATTTTCTATTCATAGTCACACTTTGAAATATTTACCACGACAGAAATAAACGCATCCAGTATTTAATATGACGAATGTGGAACCAAGGCAATGTGTCCATTGCTTTGTCCGGGGAACAGTAATTTTCTTTTGTGTCATAGGGAGTGTCTCACTAACCAAAGACTCTACCTCTCTGGAGGTTCGAGTCCACCAGTGGGCTCTTTGGGAGACAGATGGGCAATCTCCTCCTGTGGGATTTACAGCCTCTGAGACCAGCTGGAGGACCAGCTCTGTTGGTTTCAACCCAATGGCAAACACAATAAGGAAGATTTTTATTTTACAAATGTGTGGTCAAAACTGCTTGGAAAAGTCCGGATTAAAGAAAGCAAACGTTTTCACTGTGGGGCTTCTCAGAGACATCAATGATCTGCTATGTATGACATCTCTCCTGGAAAGCTGACATGCACCATTAACCAAAACACAAATTTTTACACTGAAAATTTACTAGTTCTTTGGGACAGTTTGAGGTGTGCTGCGACACTTTGGAAGGGGAGAGTTTCTCGTTCTTAGAACAACTGTTCCAAGCATGATTCATTACACACTCAACAATATGACCCTCGCTTGTGTTAGGTGCCCTTCCTCACCTGCTCATAGACTCTTGGCTTTCCTTGGGTTTCCTGTGGTCACACCCACAGGCGCTGCACCGCCTCAGGAGTGTAAACTGGACAAAACCATGACCACCTGGTGTAAACACACCCCGGCTTAACAGTTCTAGGCACTGATCTGAAGAGCAAATACAGCTGTGGACTTAGATTACAGCAGCGCCGCCTCCGGCCTGTCCTCTCTGATCTTGGCCCCTTCTCCTCTGCCACCGGTCAGGCGGCCAGGAGACGGTCACCCTGTGCCCCTGAGCATAGTGACCTGGACAGTGTCTTCTCTGGTCAACCTGAACAGCAGCTCACAATGTAAACTATGAGTGGTGTCTTGGCTTGGCCAACTCTTTGAGATCTTCCCTTTAAAAAAAACGGATGACCCTCGAGGACATTATGCTGAGTGAAATATCTCAGTCACAAAAGGACAAACACTGCATACATAGTTCCACTGCTGTAGAATGGGACTGACATCAGGGTTAGGGTAAGAATGAGAAAAACTGGATGAATTATGTATACTGCATTGAAGCCGATAAGGGAGAGAACAGTTCAAAAGTAATATATTTTAGGGCATTATGACTATCTTAAGAGTTCGGAATGAGGGTTGCAGAGTGGAGTATACTTGAGGTGGGGGTGGGGGTGGGGGTATGCATACCAATGAAGGAGTTTTTCTTTTGCTTTTCAAGGAGAAGAGTGAACTGGGGGTTAGGGGAGGGCAGGGAGAAAAGTGTAACAATGAATGAATGGAAATCCAAAATCTTTGCAAATGTTCATTGAAATTAATAAAAAAAAAGGGGTGAAGAATATAATCTAGGAAAAAATCAAACACTAATAAGAATAATAGTAGTAAGTTGTTCTGTAACATTGAGTCAACTGACTCATAGCTCACCCTCTAGTGGGTTTTCAGAAGCTGTCAATCACACAAGAGTCTCTGCCTATCTTTCTTCTGCAGAGCTACTAGAAGATTCGAACCACGAGCCTAGGGTTAGTAGCACAACTCCTTTCCACTAAGCTATCAGAGCTTCCCAGCTAATCATACATTCCTATGAAAATTATACTAAAAGAAACAAACCCATTGTGCTGACGTGGCTGTTCCTCAGACTTCACTAAAGCCACTTCCTGTCAGCTCCACAAAACCTACTCCTGCCCAGCAGCAAATCCATCAGGGCTTAAGACACTGCAGTCAGCCCTGACTGGTCACAAACATGACCAACTTACTTCTCTGTTCAAAAAAATCGTTAGTAATCCAACTATCCTACTGCTAGGGATGGACCCCAAGGAAATCAGACTGAGACATCGACAAAGATACGTACACCTATGTTCATAGCAGCGAGAAAATGAAAACAGCCCAAATGCTTATCAATAAATTAGCAGATTGAGAAATTGTAGTACATATGGAATCCTATGCAATACCAAGGAACAATGACTTTGTAAAATACTAAATAACATGGGAGATTCTAGAAGGCATTATGCTGAGTGAAATAAATCAGTCTTATAAGGATAAATACTGCATAAATCATGATTATGAAAATAAGAGGTTAACTGAGCCAGATGTGTATAAATGTTCAAAAGGTTAGAAGGGGAGGCAAAAGAGGGGAAGGGGGAAATCACTAGGATAGCAGAGATTGGTGGGCTAAGGGTGAGGAAGAAGGCAATGAAGGAAACATGCTATGATGACTTGAAATACTGGGGTGATATTAGGTACAAATCAACAGTAATTAATTATATAAAATACAATACATAATATATATGAATGACCGTATAAAACACAATGTAACAGCAATGAGGAAAAAACAAAACCACAACAAACCCAAAAAACAACACTGCATAGTCCTGGGTCATGATTCTAAATACTCTCCTGGGGCTTCGCTTTGCATATCTCTCCAGGTAAGACTGAATGGCTTGGTTGTTTTTGTTGTTGTGTACCATTGAGTTGGAACAAACACATCGCTGTACCTCCAGTGAGTTTTCAGAGGCAGTTTAATTACACAGGAGGAGACTGCCATCTTTCTCCTGTGGAACAGCTGGTGGATTTGAACTGCGTGCCTTTGGTTCCAACTACAGCTGAAGTGTCTAGATAGATAGATAGATAGATAGATAGATAGATAGATAGATAGATAGATAGATAGATAGGCAGGTAGGCAGGCAGGCAGGCAGATAGCCAGACATACAAGTATATAAGTCTCCAAGACAAATTTGTTTCTATTTTTTTCTTGGTGCATGGAATATTCCACAATCTTTGCCAACATTACAATGGAAAGGCATCAATTATTCTTTGATCTTTCTGAACTTTCAGATGCACAGAAGCAATTAAAAATATCATGACTTAGATCGGGCACACCTTAGTCTTTAAACTGATTCTCTTTGCTCTTTAGCTGTTTGGAAAGTTCCTTAAAAGAAAATTTTCTCAATGCAAAAAGTCTTTTGATTTCTTAACTGCAGCTTCCTTCAGTGTTGATCGTGAGTCTAAGGAAAACGAAATTGTTGACAGCTTCAATCTTTTTTATTCATCTATCATAATGCTGCCTGCTGGTCCAGAGGGGATTTCTGTTTTCTTGACGTTGAGATTTGAATGCATGTGGATTTGATCTTCTGCATTAAGTGCTTAAGTCTTCCTCACTTTCTCCGAGTAAAGTTGTGTCATTTGCGTAAGGCAGGTTTATGACTCTTTCTCTAATCCTAAATTCACATTCTTCATATAATCCAGCTTCTTAATGAATTAGATACCCTGAGCCCAATGGAAATCCCGGAACAACTTACCTGTGCTTATGTGAAAGCTGTACGTAGACTAAGAAGCTGTTATACAAACAGAACAAGAGAACGCTGCATGGCTTAAAATCAGGAAAGGTGTACATCGGGGTGGTATCATTTCTCCACACTGACTCAATCTGTGTCCTGAACAAATAATTTGAGACGCTTTACCACTGAAGTCAGGGTGAAAGAAAGTGGATTCGGGAGATTGACCATTCAAGAAATGAAGTGGTGAATTTAAGATGAAGGCTTACAGAGGTGGCTGGGTCAGGGAAAGGACACTTTTGGGGTACAGGAAAGCAGAAAGAGGAGTCACCGGAAGAAAGACAATGGGAAGAGAAGCGCAAATGGAAGGATAAGTCACGGCAAAGGATCGGGGGCATTTCCTCTGATATTAGAAAAATAAAGTTGCATGATAACCCAAATATTTTCATTTTCATTTTTTAAAAATATTTATAATTTTTGTGCATGTACCTTCAAATCTGATCTGACTGGTACAGGAGGAGATTGCCCCTCCTTCTCCAGCAGAGCATCTAGTGGATTGGAACAGCATACCTCTGGGATTGCAGTGCAGCTTCTTGCCACTAGGCCCCCAGACCTCCCTAATAACCCAAATATTTTAAGCAACAGACAAGAAAAATATGAAAGAGCTTCCCGTAGGAAATCTTCAGTCTTCCTTCTTTAAAAAGCAAAACAATCCAGGAAATGATGTCCTTCGATGACAACAGGATGGAAGGGCAAGGGTGGAGGGGTTGAGTGTGAGAAATATAAGGAGTAAATGGTGCGTAGAGTGGATCCTGTAAGCCTGGATCAACCCGCAAGGGGAGGAATTTATGGCGATGGTAAAGACTTGCTCAGATTCAACAGCACAAATACACAGTCCACTGCAACACAGCTTTGCTACTTCCGCCAATAGTTCTTGCCAAGTCAACGCATTACACTATTGTAGGAGAAGTATCAGGGAAAAGAGACTCAGGTCTAAGAAATAAATGCCTTCTTACGCAAAGGCTGGCAATCATGGGGAGATTTTCATTTAAGAAGGGTTTTGGTCACCGCGTTCCATAAACAGAGGAAGTGGCCACTGGATTCTTTCCTTTAGACAGCAGTAGAAGCAACTGTGTCCCAAACCTTTAAGAAATGGATTGAGGAAGGCAGTACTTGGGATAAGAGATCTGCAAACAAGAGCATGATACCACTGCCATCAATTTTCAGAAGAAACAGCATCTCTAGTATAAACATCTGGCTGAATTCAAGAAACCAGAGGAAATGAGATCATGACCTTAAAAAAATAAAATCTATGAATACTTTTCTTAATATCACATCTAGAAAGTGTTCACCCCAACTGTGACAGGCTGGAAAGTCAAAGCAGAAATAATAGTTAAAGCAGGAACAACAAGACTATACCAGGATTCATGTGGGCCAAATGGGACCTGATTCTCACTCTCATTATATATGATCCACAATGAATTGTAGATGGAAGATCAGAAGCACACGGAGCTTCCTATTTCTGTTTAAGATACATTGTTGTTCTGTGCCATCAAGTTGCTTGCAACTCACAGTGACCCTGTTTACAACAGCTCTGAACCCCACTCTATCTCACTGTCCCTGATACACCTATCCCCATTACCCCAGTCACTGAGTCAATCCATCTCATCCAGGGTCTTCCTCTCTTGCACTGTCCCTTCACCCTCTCTTGCACTGTCCCTTCACCCTCCCAAGCATGACGTCCCTCTCCAAGGACTGGTCCCTCCCTGCAACATACCCAAACCAAAAATGCCTGTGAACAATGTATGAAAACCCAATATGAATTGTAAACCTTCAAATAAAACAATAAAAAAGTAAAAAATATTTTTTGAATATTTTTAACCAACCTGATAGCATGGATCCCTCATTAACAGTCTCAGACAGATTAACACTCTTAGAAAATGAATAGATGGGGCTCGATTAACCCACTCTCTGGAAAAAAAAGAAAAAGAGAACAAGTTCAAGTTTAAATGTCAAGTGTGATGGTTCGTGAGCAATTCAAGACGGTGAAGAAAAACAAAGAACATGTAAAAGAATAATCATTTCGTCTATTTCAAGCTTAATCTGTGATGGAGCTTTTCATTTGTGGCTTAAATATTTGCCTGACTTACATGCAAAATACATATAAAATACTGTTTTTTCATGATTAAGGAGAGATCCTCCAATTTATTTGGTTCATAGGACTCTTAGTGTGGAATGTTTTTTCATGATATTCATAGGCCAAAAGAAATATCAGAGAGTTCCATTTATTCAGCAGCAAAGACCATTACGACCTAATAATTTAGGACTTTAAGAAATAATACACATCTGTTTTTAAAATATCTTTTCTTTCTCCACTTATTATAATGTTGTCCTTTTTATTATTAATTTTAATTAAAGTTTACAGAGACTTTGTATTTCCATTCATTCATTCTTGCACTTTTCTCCCTGCCCCCCCATCCCCCTACTTCGCACTTCACTTTGAAAAGTAAAAAAAAAAATTCTTTCATTGTTTTACAATCCCTCCTCGAGGTCCACTCCACTGTGCAGCCTTCGTTCCGGGCTCCTGTCATGACAATAATATGTAATCATATATCCCTTTTAAACAGGTCTCTCCCTCATCTGTTTCTATGCAGTATACACATAATTTATCCCATCTTTCTCAATCTCCCCTCAACCCCAATGTCAGTCCCATTTTACAATAGTGGCACCATGCAGTATTTGTCCTTTTGTGCTAAGATATTTCACTTAGCATAATGTCCTCCAAGGTCATCCATTTTGTATAATATTTCATGAGTTCCTGGCTTTTAATGCAGCGTAGTATTCCATTGTGTGAATATACCACAGCTTTTCTATCCATTTGTTTGTTGATGGGCATTTTTAAAATATCTTAATACCATTCTTTTTTTACATTTTTTAAAAAATTTTTATTGTATTATTTTTATGTGTACCGTCAAATCAGATCTGACTGGTACAGGAGGAGATTGCCCCCTCCTTCTCCAGCAGAGCATCTGGTGGATTTGAACCGCATACCTCTGGGATTGCAGTGCAGCGTCTTGCCACTAGGCCACCAGAGCTCCCTTAAAAGAATACTATTCTTAAAATGGGCAAAATGGCTGATGAATATGGTGGGTATACTTGACTAATCTTGGATTCAAATTGGGCACCACAATCTTCATTTCCTGTTTTACACTACTTTTCATACCATATTTCCTTTCCACCCCTGCAAGGCTCAAAACCCAGATTTCAGAAAGATGTACCACCACCAGAAAGAAGGAAATGCAATGTAGTACTGAAATTCTAAATGACCTTAGGAAGACTGCAGTGTATTTAAGAGATGTTGTGTATCAGTGAGTTTTCCCTGAAATTTTAAATTAGCCCATGGCCCTTCTGATGGTCAACGTGGCACCCTGGGACACATCAGTGCAGATTTTGGAAAACTCAATGAGAAAGTATTTTCCTTTTCTTTTTTTTTTTTAAAAAAAGAAGAAAGTCTTTCCTTAGATCCTGGGACGAAGACTGATATTGAACAGGATTATTAAAAACAAAACATGTTCTTAGGAGAGACTGAAGACTTGATGTCTTTGAGTTGTGGTGCTGGAGAAGAATACTGAATATCTCATGAATCACCAAAGCAACAAACAGATATGTCTTGGGAAAAGCGCAGCCAGAGAACTCCTTGGAGACCAGGATGGTCTCAGTCAGACTTTGGACATACAGCTAAGCAAGGCTATTTCTTGGAAAGGGACATCATTTTTTGATAGACAGAGGGTCAGCAGGATGACCCTCCATGAGATGGACTGACATGGTGACTTAAGCAATGTCAGAGTGTCAGAGACGATGAGGACAGCACCAGCTGACTGACATGGTGACTTAAGCAATGGGTTCTAGGGTGTCAGAGACAATGAGGACAGCACAGGCAGGACAAGGCAGGGTTTAGGTTGACTCTTCATAGGGTCAAGATGAGTCATACTCAACTCAACGGTTCCTAACAACTACAGAGACTAGTAAGGCAGTGAATTTAGTGGCCACAAGTAGGGCCAAACAAAGACATAATCTTGGGCCAACTCACTGCCTCACCTGCCCCTGTACCTCATGAATATCAACCACACGTACAAGGTGTCTCTCTGGAGACTAAGGTGTGCCTGATACAGGCCATGGTTTTTGCAATCACTTGTTATGCATCAGAGAGCTGGACAATGACTAGGGAGGATAGAAGGAGAATTGACGCCTTTGAGCTGTGGTGCTAGAGAAGAGTGTTGAATGTACCATGGACTGCAAACAGATTTATCTTAGAGAGGGTTAAACCAGGCTGCTCCTTAGAGGCAAGGATTCTGGGGCTTCGCCTGACATACTTTGGACATGTTGTAAGGAGAGACAGGTCTTTAGAGAGGGACATCATGCTGGGCAGAGTGGAGGGACAGCGCAGGAGGGGAAGACCTCTATGAGGTGGATTGATTCAGTGACTGGGGTAATCGGGATGGGTGTGTCAGAGGCAGTGCTATTGGCACAGGATAGAGCAGGGTTTAGGGCTGTTGTACATAGGGTCGCTATGAGTCGCAAACGACTCGACGGCACATAACAACAACAACAACAACAAGGTGTCTACACTGACACTGTGACTGTCGTCATCAGCTAAGGGCTGCACGTGGGCCCGAGTGAACAAGGTCCCAAGCACGTTTATTCTATGTACCTGCAGGCAAAGGAGACTCAAGGAGCCACAAGATGATGCAAGTATGTGTCCAAACAAGAGTGGAGAAGGCAGAGCTGAGCACCCTGGACAGAGCACCAATGTTACATCCCACAGCTATGCATTTAACGACCAGACAGGATGCAGAGAGATTCACCAGAACCCTTTGACACGGAGGTAACCATCACCGGCCTCTTAAGAAGAAACTGGAGGTATATTTACTAAAAATCAAACAGGAGGGTATAGCTGATGAAGCCAGGCCTGTTGTCAGGGAAGGGGGATGAGGATTTTTGTTTCAGACACTGAACACAGTCCATACACAAAAACCCACCAGATTTACAAAGCAGCTTTTAAAGCATCACTCTGCTGGCTGTAATCAAATGATGCTGAGGACTGACTCAAATATATTTTGGGAGACTTATTGTTTTTATTTCCAGCCAGGAATGATTTAGTCTGAACCTTGTAAAGCTCTTTAAAAAATGGGAACAAGGCACCACAACAAGATAAAGGTAAATAATCCAATAGAAAAATGGGCACAGGATATGAATAGACACTTCACCAAAGACGACATTCAGATGGCCGGCCAACAAGCACATGAAGAAATGATCAAAATCCCTAGCTCTAAGAGAGATGCAAATCAAAACAACTATGAGATATCATCTCACCCCAGTAAGAATAGCAAAATTTAACAGAACAGCAAGCAACAAATGCTGGCGAGGTTGTGGAGAAACTGGAACCCTTATTCACTGTTGGTGGGAGTGTAAAACGGTGCAACCACTGTGGAAGGCGGTATGGAGCTTTCTCAAAAAGTTGCAAATAGAAATATCATTTGACCCAGCAATTCCACTACTGGGAATGTACCCTAAAGAGACCATAACTGACATCCAAGCAGATATATGCACACCCATGTTTATTACAGCTCTGTTCACAATAGCAAGGAGTTGGAAACAACCCAGGTGCCCATCAACAAATGAACGGGTAGAGAAGCTGTGGTATATTCACACAATGGAATACTATGCTGCGTTGAAAAACAAGGAACTCATTCAATATTATTCAAAATGGGTGAGCCTGGAGGACATTATGCTGAGTGAAATATCTCAGTCGCAAAAGGACAAATATTGCATGGTGCCACTGCTGTAAAATGGGACTGATATCAGGGTGGGGGTAAGGCTGAGAAAAACTGGATAAATTGTGTATACTGCACTGAAAAAAAAAATGGGAACAAGGGTAAGTTCTCTCTGTTGCCCAGGGGAACAGACCAAGTGTGGGGTCAGAAGAGGTCACAGCACTCCACAGTGCACAGCCATTCCAAAAAACAAACAAACACATGCTAATGGAGGGGAGACTGTGACCAGAGCTGGTGTTACAAGGTGAGCATGTACCAAACAGTGCAGAGCCCTCTCACTTACTGGATTCTAGATAAAGGGAGAAGAGGGCTCGGAACCCATTCACTGGCTAGCCTGTTTTTGCTAGAATGTAGGGAGACAGGATGGACTCTTTGGGGGCATCAAGATCTGCTGGGCCTCTGAGAGCAGTTTCAATATCATCTCTCAGTGGCAATGTATGTAGTTAGAGCTGACACTAAAAGAAATGGAAATGCCTAAAGTTCTCAGTCTGCTTTCAGCATCACTATTTTGGTGCAGGGTGTATGAAGTACAGGGGGTGTGAAGCCAACTCCTTCCCCAAGGTCCAGGTGCAGCTGTCAGACAATTACAACAGTAATTGCTTCCAGCTGGGGCAACTCTTAGGTGTGATTTACAGACCCACAGAGTGCAAGGTTTCTCTCCTCTCAGCTGGTGAGGAAGGATCCTTGCACCCAAGGAGAAGAACATGCAGAGCCCAGATTGAGGCTAGAACCCACAGCTTCCGGAACCTCAGTTCTGGAATAGCTGGAATGGAAGTCTTAAAAACCTCCACAGTATTTTTATTTTAAAAATAATTCAAATAGAGGAATTGGCACCAGGGAAGGGTGAGTATCTGCTATTTCATACCCTAGGGAAAGTGAGGGACTCAGTCTGTGTAATTTTCCCCACCTCCCATAGCTGCATTAGAGACAGATGTGGCAAGGTTATGACACTTTAACACATGTCCCCAGTCACACGAAGCACGTGATTGGGTGTCAGAACCCCGTCCACCTTCACTTGGCTGATTCATGGCCTCTGGTGTTAGGGTTCAGCTTTATCTCCCCAGTGCCCCTAAGAAACTCGAATCTGTTCCCAAACCTGCGTGGATACTCAGTGAGCACCACTTGCCTTCGTCAGAGACAGGCTGACCATCTGTGATTACTGTCCCTGGACGTCTCACCTCCTCCTCCACTTACACTTCCACTCACAGTCACTTAACATTCCTTACATCTGAGTAAGAGTTACTGCATTGGAAGGAGGTTGAGTAAGAGGACTGTCCCCCAGCCCTGCATTCCCAATGATATCTGAGTGCTCCTTACACACTGGAAGCCCCAGCAGAGACCTGACTCTGCTAAGAGAGGTGGAACAAGATGTCCCAAGAGCATGGCTGGCTGTGAATGGTTGCTCTTGCCATCGCCACATCTCCTCAGGGGAGCTGCCGGCCACAGCTGCCGTCAACACCGTGGCCTTTACAACCAGGTGCCTTCTCGTCCATGACCCCTGTGCTGCAGGGCAGAGCTCAGGTCTCTTGGCTTTGGCATTTTGTTAGGCTCATTTTGTGATCTAAAGGGGCAGGAATCAGCCATCACCAGGCCGGCCAGCCTGATAGAAGGATCCAGGGCCTCACAGGTACACTGCCTTTACGTCCATCCTGTCTTCACAATAATGCAAGTGTGTTATCGGGCACCAAGTTGATTCAGGCTTTCAATGAGCCTATGACACCAAAAAGGACCCCTGCCTGACCCTTTGCTATTCTTACAATCTCAAGCTGTACTTAATGCCACTGTTACAGCCACTGTGCCCTGGATCTGAAAAAATAAACACCGATAGATAGATACAGATATAGATGAGATAGAGATATACAGATATATCGTGATAGAGATAGATAGA
>NW_006399777.1:19348831-19363920 GCF_000299155.1 Elephantulus edwardii | reverse complement strand
CAATCACCTGCAAGATCACTTGTCAGGATGTGGGTATTCTAACATTGCAGAAAGAGTCCCTTCTGTGTCTGTAAATAAGAAGATGGTACATGACTGGTCTCCCTTTCAGCTGGTGGGGTTAGACAAAGGTAGTGGTGGTTGTTCGGTGCCATCGACTTGCCTACAATGTTAGTGACCCAGTGAACAACAGGTCTGAACCCTGCCCTATCCTGCGCCATCCTCATCCTCTCTGCCATGTTTGAGCCCATTGTTATGGTCACTGTGACAATCGGTCTTGTTGGGGGGGTCTTGCTCTCTTTCTCTGACCTTCCTCCACCTTTCCTTACATAATACAAAGATTGGTCCTTCCTGACAACATGGCCAAAGCATGTAAGTTGGAGTTTCACCATCCTTGCCTCGAAAGAGCATCCTGGGTACACTTCTTCTGAGACAGACTGATTTGTTGTCTTGGTGGTCCAAGGATATCCAGTAGTCATACAGTTTGCAGAAATCATAGTGCAAAGATACTCAATTCCAAAGCTTTAACACAAGTAATGCTCAATTCACAAGAACGGCTGGAAATCTGATGAAGTTTAGTGATAGTTGTTATTGTTGTTGTTGTTGTTGATTGCCATTGAGTTGAGTATGACTCATAGCAACTCTATGAACAAAAGACCTCATGCTTTTCCATAACTATCGTCATTTCTCCAAGTTCAGAGAGTTTCCATAGACGTGTGGTTTAGGAGGTGAGATAATTATGTATCATTATTGAAGAGGAAAATCCATGAGACAGTTTAAGAGATGATTCAGGCTGCAAATATGTGTACCTGCCCATACCCAGCGCACCAGTGTGAGTCGGCTGAGCAGAATGGGTCTGTAAGGCTTCCTTCCAAGGGAGCTCTGGAAGCCTAATGGTAAGGAGCTATGGTGCTGACTCAAAGGCAAGTGGTTCAAATCCACCAGCTGATTCACGGGAGGAAAGTGGTCAATCTTTACAGCATCTGAAAACCCCCGGGAGGGTCAGAAATGAGTCGGTTACAACTCAACAGTACATAATAACAATCTTTAAGGAAACAGACTGGCACAGCTCTCCACCAGGGAGCAGCTGCTGTCCAAACCACTGACCCTCCTGTTGGCAATCAAATACATCAACTGTGTCACCAGCATTCCATAAATATATGTAAATTGGGTGTGTGTTTTTTCATGTGTGGAATTTACAGTCTTCAAGAAGGCAGACCATTGGGTATTATTGTCATGACAGGAGTCCAGAATGAAGGCTGCACAGTGGAGTGGACTTGTGGGGAGGGACTGCATAACAACTAAAGGGTTTTTCTTTTTCTTTTCAAGGAGAAGAGTGAATTGGGGGGGGGGGCAGGGAGTGGGCTGAGAGAAAAGTACAACAATGAATGAATGGAAACCCTAAGTCTCTGTAAACGTTCATGAAAATTAATAAAATAAAAAAAGATGCCAGTCCCTGACCTTGTGTTCTTTTGAAATGAAAATAAATACAAATTTTTTTCTGTTGCTTTAGAGGGAGGGGGGTTGTGGAAATGGAAGGGGGAATCAGAATGGATTTTTTTTCCTATTAAAGGACAGCAAATAAATGAAGAGTTCACAAAAACCCCTCAGAGTTGAAAGTTCTGTGCCGAGCATATAGCATTTTTTGTTTGCCTTTGCAATTTTGCTCTGCAGTCCGGAGCTATTAATACGCCTATGTGATTCCAGGCCCTGGGCCGGTGAATGTAAATAGAATTCCTGGGGTCTGAGTGTCCTGAACAACTGAAAGAGCAGTTGTTCCTCCTCTGGCTTCCGGCCCTCGAAACCCCACAAGGCCTTGGCACGTGGGTTGGCGTGTTGGTATTCAAGGGGACTTGTGTGTTCCGTAAGATGATATATACGTTCACTTGCCAGTAAGTGGGGGACTCAGCAGGCACACAGCTTAGTGCAGCCAATGTTATAGAAACAAACAGTGACGACCAGGTGCTTTCAGTTGCTGACTGAGCAGCCGCAGCCTGCGGGAACGTGGTGACTCCCCTGGCGATGATGCATATTAGGGGCCGGTGCTCCTGCACCCCACCCCACCACCACTGTGTCTCACACGGGGAAGACTTGAGGAGGAAGCAACCCTCCACACGCCTTTAAGAGTGACCTGTGGTCCTCCGAGGCAGCTCTGGAAAGCTTATCTGCAAGAACAGTGTCTCCCTGGAGAACGCACTCAGTGTGACAGCCACAGAGAAGCGAATGCATGAGAGGACAAGTGTTTATCCCCTCTTGTGACTGAGCTTTGGCCTCGCTGTCCACAGGACTATTAATACCTGGGAGCAGGACGGGTTCCCAGAGCCTTTGTCCAGACCCACCTGATGTATCACTTTCAGCATCAGGTGCCGCTTTGTGCAATTGATAGGAGAAAAAAAAGGGGGGAGAGAGAAGAAAAATGGCACTGGGTGATGGAGGGGGAAAGGAAGTCTTTGAGAAAAGAAAGCAGATTCTGAAATTTAACTTCTTGTGCTGTTGTTGTTGTTGCTATGTGCCTTTGAGTCACCTGCGATTTATAGCGACCTTATGTACAACAGTCCTAAACCCTGCTCTATCCCGTGCCAATCTTAATTGTCTCTGACTCACCTACCCTCATTACCCCAGTCACTGAATCAATCCATTCCATTCAGGGTCTTGCCTGAATGTGGTGCTGGAGAAGAGTTCAACACGCCATGGACCTCCAAGAAAACAAACAGGCCTGTCCTGGAGAGGGTGAAACCAGGTTGCTCCTGGAGGTATGGATTTTGAAGCTGAGTCTCACGTACTTTGGGCATGTAGCCAGGAGAGACCAGTCCTTGGAGAAGGACGATGCTTGGGAGGGTGGAGGGACAGCGCAGGAGAAGAAATCCTTGATGAGATCAATTGACACAGTAACTGGGGTAACGAGAGTAAGGTGAGCTGGAGACAGTAAGACTGGCTCAGGATGGGGCAGGTTTCAAGCGTTTCTATGAGATGCAATCGACTCAAAGGCAGTTAACAGCCACAGGCCAGAGAAACAGAATTGTTAGCAGCCCCAAAGGAAGGAGCTTGAGGAAGGTGGTTATGTCCAAGAAATAGCAAGAAAGCCAAATAGCAAAAAGTAAAAATAAGGCTGGTAGGTCTTTACAGGTCTTGCAGAGTAGGCATTAAAGGTTGGCACAGGATAGAACAGGGTTTAGGGCTCTTGTACACAGGATCACTATGAGTCTCGAGAGACTTGATGGCACATAACAACAACAGAGCAGGTGTAAGATCTTAACATTTTTATATTGGCAAGTCCCTGGAAGCTTTAGGAAAGAACTGCACTGATCAGATTTTGATGCTCAAGCAATCCGTTTGGACAGTGCAGTTAGAACAGATTGTAGAGAGTCAAGAATCGAAGCTGGGAGCTTGATCAATTGACTGCAGCAGTCCAAGCTTGGATTTGGTTAACAGGCAGAAAAAAGTAACCTGAGAAGGGGGCAGCGGAAGAATCAAAAGTCATATTTCAGGCATGTTAAAGTTATGATTCTCAAAGAAGAAAGCATCCACTACTTATTATCTGAAACAATAAATTCATTTAGAGCTGAGAAGAACTGTAATTAGAGCCTCAGTCTTTCTGAACAAATCTCATAGGGGGTTTCATGAGTAGAAATGTCTGAAGAGTGATTGGTTTTTAGCTATAGAAATGTAGCTCCTGAAATCTGACTATTGCTTGCTGCCTGGCTTTCACACGCATGTGAACTAATGAGAAATGGTTTTAATTTCACCAAGTTAAAAATGTATAGTTGGTTACCTGTGGCCATAGTTAAAATGCAAGCAGTCATCTCCTGGGTTTTTAAAAAAAACTCATTTCCACCGAGTTGGAACCCACTTAGAGATGACCTCCTTATTGGGTTTCCAAAGACTGTAAATCCCCCAAGAGGAGATTGCTCATCTCCAGCAGAGCTACTGGAGGGTTTGAACCACCGGAGACGTGTGGCCACTGGGTTAGCAGCCCAGCTGTCTGTGGAGTATGCCACTACCACTGTCCTTCCGGGAGGAACTACATTTCTACAGCTAAAAACCAATCCTCGAACAGCCCTACTTATGAAAGCCGAGTTATCAGTTGAACAACCCTATCAGATTTGTTCCATGGAGAAGGACTGGTCATCCACTTCTGAAATACCAGGCCCTCAAAACCCCTGTGGACAAAAGAACACACTTAGATTAGACTAGCAGACATGGTACAGGAGGCTGAGCCTTCATATTGGGAATCACAAAGGAAGAACAGTTGCAAACAGACACTAGTTGATTAGAACGTGGAATGTGAGAAAGAAGAATGTAGGAAAAATTGGACCAGTCCTTAGAGAGAGAAATCATGCTTAGGTGTCTGAAGAGATAGCACAGGAGAGGAAGACCCTGAATGAAATATATTGCCTCAATGACTGGGATAATGGGGGTAGGTGTGTCGGAAACCACGAGGTTGGCTCAAGAGAGAACAGGGTTCAGAGCTGCTGTACACAGGGTCGCTGTGAGTCAGAGTCAACTTGAGGGCACATAACAACACAACAACAAGATAATGATTTAGGATAACAGTAATCTAAAGGAGATGAGTAAGTGAATCCAGTTTGAAATAACACTGAATTCTGCAATAGAATAAATGTGCCACATTAGCTTCTTTCCTGGAATAGCAGATAATGGCTTTACTGACCAAAGTAGAACCTGAGTCTCCAGGAAGAAAGGGAGCTCACGTCTTATTCATCTTTAGATTTTTCACCCTCTTTGGTCTCCATTCTTGGCTTCCTCCTTTTCCTTGCACATAGTAAATTTTCAATCATTGATTTATTAACTGAATCTAAGGGAGAAGCTCACTAGCTGCTCCACGGGAGAAGGATAGGTAACCTCTCATGCATTTAGCGGCCTCTGAAAATCCGCTGCAGGGTCAGCTATGGGTCAGTTACAAGTCTACAGTTCACAAAAACAATGACAACAATCGAATCTAAGGCTTCAATTAAATCTGGTGTGCGTGCACACACACACACACACACAAAAGGATAGAAAGTTGCACAAAAAAATGTAATATCGTTTTTCTATTAATCTTGAATTCTAGAGGGACCGGGGGAAGGTGACCCTGACCGTCTTAACAAGGTGATGCAGGGTCAGGCACAATGGAAGCCCTTTGTATTTATCCCATCATTTGCTCAACTGCTTTTAGAATAGAACACAACAAGCCATGTGCAGCCAAAGGACAACATAAAAGGGTGCCTTTGATGTTCAGCATTCCTAAATTCCTTCTGCTACTATGAAAGCAGAGAGATTTACAATCGCTCTCTTCCTAGTTTGAGGATTTCCAGGGACTGCTCATGTTGCAAGCCAGTCACTCTGTCCAAGCTTAAGATGCCGAGCTGATCACGAAGAACCAGGAGAGGCCAAGAAAGGAGATCTTCTGACTTCAGAACACTGAGGATCTTTGCCAACTAGTGAATGCCAAGCCTTGCCCAACTATTTTTCCTAATAATTTCTGTATCCCATGTGTTCAGGGAGACCCAGGGAGGCCTCGCGCTTTTTCATGCAGAAAATCTTCTGCTTTCCCCAAAGTACAGAGCAATAAATCGTCCCTGAGGCATCCTTCAGAAACACTGTTAGCTCTCCTCAAAACAATTGAAAGGACTTGATTTTCCATTCCCGTTTCAGGCATAATTATCCCGCCACTACTCATTGTTCTACTCAACTTCAAGCTCAAGATGTGAATTGTTGATGACAACCTAAGGCCTTTTGCTGTGCTCATTAATCTTTCAACAATCACTGGGTACACTGTCCAGAGCTGGGCAGGGACTCAATTGCATAACCTTGGTAAAGATGCTAGGCTTCACGCATCATCGAAGCCAACAAATAATCTCCCCTTCTTATGCCATGGTACAAAGGCATGAGAGATTCCCTCCCAATCTTGAACTGATTTCAACTAAACCAGAGTATTTGGTCATCACAGTGCAAGATCTGGGCGTATAGTCTGTAGGATGGTGTACTGTTAACCCAGAGTGAAACATACACCTACTTTGATGCCCGGGGTCACGACAAGGCAGAATCAACTCCATGGCAGCTGGTGGAGCTGGGTCATCAATAAGGAAATACATGTGCCAGCTCCTGGAGCTGAAAAGAGCTCTGGGCTACTGTTCTTAGGGAGCTGTCCTGCTAACCCGAAGGCTGCCCCTCACTGGCAGTTCGAATCCACACTCCACCGTCTCCTCCAGTGCAATTTACAGGCTCAGAAACCCAAGAGAAGGTCAGCAATGAGTAGTTGAGACTCAATAACAGTGAGAGAGAGAGAGTTCAATATCTAAATACAATTGGCCCTTCATATTGAAGCTTTTTATATCCTTGGATCCAAATTAATCATAGGTTGAAAATGTTCTTATTGTTAAAGAAAAAAATAGAACAATCCCTCAAAAAATAAGGGAGGGTGCATGAAAATTACGGGTTTTTGTAGAGTGCTTACTCTATTAGGTAAAGAATTTGTTCTTGAAAACAATGTATTCAAATTTTGTTAATAAACTTGCAGATAATTAAAAAATAAAAAAGAAATACATGACTTTTTTTAAAAAAATCAATTTTTTATTTCAATTTTGTGCATATATGTGCACTGGACCAAAACCTAAAAATATAACTTTATCTCTGTAAATCTTCTAATAAAATTTTAATAAATTCGGTAAAAAAATATTTGGGAGGATACAGACAGGTTTCATGCAGATATTATACTATAAGAGACTTGAGTATTCTAGGATTTGGTGTTCATGAGGGGTCCTGGAGCCAAACCTTGTAAATACCAAGAGTAGCCCGGTATCAACATCAAATGATGACACCACCATCAAGCCACTATGTCACCAGTAAGGCATGTCTTTACTATCTGACCCATCATGGTGGTCCCATCAAGATGATTTATTGCTTACATCAGCTAATGCACATCAACAAGTCACGGTTTTATTTTAGTGAAAACATTTTATTCATGATACTTTTGCTAGTCTTCAGAATAAAAAAAAAATTTCACCTCTTAACTGGGACAGAATCCACATATCACAATCAAATGCTAAGTCAAATTCAAGGTCACTTAAAGGCCTTCTTTCACTCATTGAGAAGCACTGGTGGTGGTGTCCTTGAGAGGTGGAAGAGGGTCTATAAATTACCTTCTATCTGACTCATCACAATGGACATGATTGAGATGATGTTGTAGGGAGCCCTGGTTCCCTCGTCCATAGGTAGTTACACTGCTAACTCAAAGGTGATCCTTCTCTGGGGGTTTGGATCCACCCTCAGCTCCATGGGAGAAAGATGAGAAATTTCCTCTTGTATGACTTACAACTTCATGAAAATCCACTGGAGGGTCAGCTAGGAGTCACTTCCAACTCAATGGCAAAGAGCTGGGTTGACAGTGTTGTAGGTCACGTGTCAGGCTGCTAACCAAAAAGTTGGCAGCTTGGACAAAGCAGCCCCTATATCAGTGAAAGATGGGCTGTCTTCTCTTGTAAAGATTTATCTCCTTGGAAACCCAATAGAAGATCACAATGAACTGGACTCAACTCAACTCAACTCAACTCAACCCAACATGGGTTTGGTTTCTGTGAGGCTTCTTTGCAGCCCCTTGTCCGCAGGGAGAGAGACTGTGTCTCTTCAGGGGGGAGTGTAAGTTGAGCACAAAAGGCAGAGTGTGAATAGACAAAATGATAGTAGCCTCCCTCACGGGCAGTAAGCAGCATACTCCCGTCCCACTTGAACTCGCAAAGCTGCCATCAAATAGACTGCAACTCATAGCCAGACCGTGCTTTAAAGAACAACTTGGCCCTGTAGACTTTCAATGACTGATTTTTTATTATTTTTTTTTAAGAAAGACATTGCTGAGCCTTTTTTAACAAAGTGCACCTGGATAAATGACAATTACTCACCTTCCAGTTAATAGTTGAGCTTGTTGATCATTTAAGTCATCTGTTGTTGTTGTGTGCCATTGAGTCACTTGCAGCTCATAGCAAACCTATGTACAATAGCCCCTAAACATTGCTCTATCCTGTGTCAACCTTATCGTCTCTGGCACACCTATCCCCATTACCCTAGTCACTGAATCGATCCATTTCATGAGGGTCTTCCTCTCTTGCACTGTCCCTCCACACTCCCAAGCATGACATCCCTCTCCAAGGACTGATCCCTCCTTGCAAAATGTCCTAAGTATGTCAGATGGAACTTCCTTGCCTCCAAGAAGCAGCCTGGTTTCACCCTCTCTAGGGTGAACCTGTTTGTTCTCCTAGTAGTCCATGGTATATTCATCTAGGAACTGCTTAAGTAATGGCATGCTCACTCATTCACTCATTGTTATTGAGTCGGGATTGACGCCTCCTAGCTGAGCCTCCAGTGGATTTACAAAGGCTGTGAATCACACAGGAGGAGATTGCCCATCTTGCTCCTGGTAGAACAGCTGGAGGTATCACTCTGGTATTAGCAGAGCACCTCCCTACCTGCTAGGCTGTCAGCACTTCTAAATAGCAAACAACAGAGAGAAGAGGGAAAAAAATCAATCTTGCTTGCAGGCTAGGCCCAATCAGGGGCCCATTGAAAACAGCTGGTGTATGGGATGAAAACTAGATGGCCTACTGACGAATCCTTCTCCCATCGTCCCAGTGTGGCACCCGTATTAAGAAAGACTGGAGAGCAAAGGCGGACCACACTTGCTCTGGTCCTGTGAAGAAACGTCTTCATCATCTGGGGCTGAGTGGTCCACACTCATCCTTCTGTCTCCAAGGTCAAGGCTGGAATAGCCTATCCACCGGGTCAATGCATCCACTACAAAACTCTTCCCTGAGCATGCTGTCTTGGGGGTACCCAATGTCTGCTTCATAAAGACCCACAAAGTCACCTCCTCTCTGTACTTTGATACCAGGAAGAGAAATAACGGGTGGGGAATGAAAATTGTAACTTGATTCTTTTCCCATTTCATCTTATCTGTAAGGAAAGTCAGCTAAATTGAGCATCTGATTGATTAGAATTAGAGCATTGCACTCTCTCCTGATTCACCTCATTCTAATTGGTCTTTGTTTTATGATGTCCTTCAACTATGTGATGCTCAATTTTGTAAATGGCTTCAGATTATATTGATAGACAAAATATGTAAACATATGGTATTCACGGGTGAAGGTCTGTTTCTCTTTCCTAGGACAGTCTTACCTGCATATGAGTCTATTTTTCACCAGGGCTGTGAAGATCTCCTGAAATAGTTGATGCTGGGGGTGTTTGCTAAAATTTCGCTCATTCTTGTAGTTTATACTGAAACAAAACAAACAGGCAAGCATTTTGTAATTTAACTGTTTCACTCACTAGATTTAACCCATTGCTAAACACACACAACAATTTGAAAAACAGAAAATGGAACTTTATTTAAGAAATTAATATTACAAACAAGCACATGTATTTCTTCTTCCCGTATTAACTACAATGTTCCCTCTGAAGTTTTAATACCTAAAATTGGATAGAGGGAGCCAGATGGGCATATGGAGAGGAACAATGATTAGGACACATTATCTAGATAAATGAGCAGTTAAAATACCAGGCTCACGGCCGTCAATTTAATTCTGACTCAAGCTGACCCTCCTCATCTTTCAAATGCCACTGGATGGCATGCCCCCACCCCAGTCAGGGACTGCTGTCTCAGTGTCCTGGTGCCCAGACACTGGAAAGCTGAATTTTTAACAATACTTGGTGCATTTTGTGCTCCTTACTAATAGTATTTTTTTAAAACCATGAGCCTGCTAATACCCAGGTGAATTTTCAGGACTATTAAATCCACTGGTGTCAGATGAGGACGAAACAAAACAGAAGTCTAGTAGAACAGCAAAATGGTCCTTCTATAACCTTGGTGTTGGTGTCTCAAGGCGTTCGTTATTTACAATGGGCTTTAGTGCCAAATGACCCGAGCACATTATAAAAGAGAGAGAACCAGTTCCTGGAACGGGGAGTGGCCCTTGGGGAACATGTAGCTTCCAGGAGATCTACAGATTTACGTGTTGATAGGACAGATAAACATAGCCCGTGCTTTCAATGTTAAAGGTGAAGTAAAGCTCCCTCCGACTGAAAACCTCAGGTGCTTTGACAACCCTTCTCAGCCCCCCATCTCTTTACCACAATCACTCCTTATACCCCTTCTCATCACTGGCAAGAGAGGACAGACCAAAAGCTAAAGGCAAAGCTGGCAACAAGCCTCCCAGGTCAACAGTTCGGAACCACTTCCTCATTGAGATGATGCCAAATGCATGTCAGCTTTGTGTCCCCAAACCCCCAGGTCAGTGTCACCTAGAGTCCTTAAGTCTGCTATGTTCAGGTGATTTCTCTTTACAACATAGACACAAAGATCATTAACTAGGAAAAAAAAATCACCATGGTAAAGTTAAAAAGGAGTTAAGAATTTTAGCCACTCTGGTAAGCCTACAGAACTCTGGGGGCCTGGTGGGGAGCCCTTGTTGCCTGAGAAGCTGCAGGGCAATCCCAAAGGCACGCAGTTCGAATCTACCAGCTGCTTCTCCATTGGAGAAGGATGGGCAAGCTCCTCCTGTGCGATTAACTGTCTCTGAAAACCCCCTGAAGGGTCAGCTACGGGTTAGTTTGACTCAGTGGCACACAGTAACAACAGAATGAACCTGGATAAAGTGTAGGGCTAAGTGAAGAGATTGCTGAAGGCGAGCGGGATACTGGATTGCTTACCTAAAATTTTCAAGTTCGACAGCTTCTGTGGACTCGTGCCATTGACCTCGAGCTCTGTGACTGCCCCCCTTGATGGGTGGCTCGGACTTGGTCATGTGGGCACTACTGAAGTTAATGGCTGGAAGCTATAGAAAGAGAAGGAGAGGATGCATGAGGACCACAGGTCAGCACAAGGGGGAAAAAGTAACAAAAGGCGAGTGTAGCCAGAAAAGGGAAGGGGCTTGGGTTTTGTGGGTTCCCTCCCCAAGTCTGTACTAACATGGCAACTATATCAAGTGGAGTTTTCCAATATTTAAATGATGCTGGCTTAAAAATGCATGCTGGTTTACTCTGTTCTTCTTAACATCGCTTCTACCACCATCTGTGATACCGTAAACCAAAAACCAAACCCACCATCGTTCAGTTGATTCCAACTCATAGCTGGACCCTACATCAGGTTTCTGAGGCTATAAAACTTTATGGGAGGAAACTGCCCATCTTTCTCCTGTGGAGCAGCTGGTGGATTCAAGTCATCGACTTTCTAGTTAACAGTCTACTACATTGTGACTACATCTGTAGGGCTCTCCGGTTATACCTTAGAGTTCTTTGTTCCTTCACCTCATTGTGAGTAGGAGCTTGTCTGGTTTTGTTCAATGTTTGGAGGCTCATGTGTGAAGAGGTTGGATTTGGGAAGGTGGGTTCTCTTGTTTTGGCTGAGGATCAGCGTGGACTATTTGGTTGTTTTTATTTCATTCACAATTGTGTGTGAGCTGATTGGATTTGCTGGATTTAGCTAACAATGAGTGGTGGGAAGAAAGCCTCTTGTTTAGAGTCAGTCAGGACCTGATGGGAAGGCCTTTGTATTTAAAAGTTGGTTGGATCCATTCTACAAAAGTGGCACCATGCAGTATACCAATGAAGGAATTTTTTTCTTCTTTTTATTTTCGGAGAGGGGAGCAAACTGGTGGGGAGGGGTGGGCAGGGAAAAAAGTGTGGCAATGAATGAATGGAAATCCAAACTCTCTATATATGTTTATTAAAATTAATAAAAAAAAGTTAGCTAGTCCCTCTGGCCTAGTGTTGTGTTTGGGACATTCTTCTAAGTGTTACAGCACTTGTCTATTAATTTGCTGTACTGAGGCAACCTGGGGTTGCT
Organism: Elephantulus edwardii; assembly: GCF_000299155.1. Taxonomy (NCBI): domain Eukaryota; kingdom Metazoa; phylum Chordata; class Mammalia; order Macroscelidea; family Macroscelididae; genus Elephantulus; species Elephantulus edwardii. The sequence continues at coordinate 19,352,093 of NW_006399777.1, read as the reverse complement.
CTGATGATGAACGCTATGCCACTGATGTGTCAAATGTCATAATGGTTACTCATAGTGCATAGTGTTTGGTGGAACTCCCAGATTTAAGACAAGCTTGGAAGCAGGAGTGGCATACACTTCTTAATCAACATGTCTCTGGAAACTCTATAAACTTAGAGAAATGACATAGTTATAGAACAGGCTTCAGGTCTTTTGTTCATAGGGTTGCTATGAGTCATGCTCAACTCAATGGCCCTTAACAACAACAACAACATTTTCAGCACCCCCCCAAAAAAAGTGTTGGGCATATAGCTGGAGGGTAAGACCTGGAGCTTTTAAACCTTGCTAAGTGACTCAAGTCTACAAGCATTCTAGAGAATTCCAGGATCCAACGGGAAGCCTCTCAAGAAAACCATCAAAGTTGAGAATGAATCATCATTCATCCCATTCAATTCCTTTGTTTGTCAACTTCTACCATGTCAAGCACATTGTGTGCTGTGGGTGTTAAGGAAATAAGATTTGAAAGTCTTAGCATGTTGACTACTCAATCATGCATAACCTACATAATTCCAATGCCATTCAAAAGTACAGTAGGATTCACCATAAGAAAATGGAATATGTATTTAAAGTCATTACAACTTAAAAAAGTCATTACAACTTGAACAGGACCCACTTGGTTAATTGTTGATGTAACAATAGAGAAAATGATCACAATGCAAATAATTTATCTTGTCAAGATTTCATTATAATTTTGATAACCATATTTTGTTCCCATGCCACAGGAAAGCTGAGCACAATGAAGGCAAATCCCATATTATTAAAAAATTGAAAATAGGGTTGTCCTAAATAAGCAAGATACGCACAGATGAGGTAAGTACAGTGTAACAAAAGCAAGGATTAATTTATCACTAAATTGTGTAATAGAATTATCAAGTAAAGCAACATATATTTTGCAATTTCTTGTTCCATGAAAGCACCTGATAGAGATCAACACAAAGGCATCAGTTCCTTATTGGAAGAGAAGATACTTGAATTCCTATAAAGTATTTTATGTCTAGGAAAAAACTGCACCATTAAGAAAAGTTTAGCTTAATTGTAAAAAATAAAATAATCCTCCTTTGCATGCTCCAACTCACTGTCACTGAATTGATTCCAACTCAAAGTGACCCTGGGGAATAGGGGGAAATGGCCCACAGCATTTTCAAGGCTGAAAATCTTTACAAGATGCAGATCACCACATCTTTCTCCCATGGGTGGCTGGTGGATTTGAACTGTCAGCTATTAGGTGCAAAGACCAACACCTAATGCACTTCACTACCATGCCAATGCATAGCTGACCCTCCAGCAGGTTTTCAGAGGCTGTAAATTATATTGGAGGAGACGGTCAATATTTTCCTCTCAGAGCTGCTGGTGGATTCGAACAGCCAAAGGGGAACCACTTTGGGGTTACCAGCACAGCTCCTACCCACTAAGCCACTTATCTTTCCTTGTCAGTTTTCAGTGAGGTCAATCAGCACCTGCCACAAGATAACAGACACTCTCAAGTGCTTGAAGCAGCAACAGCAGCATTTACAGGTGAAGATAACATGCTCCAGGCTAGATTCTTCAGATTCAATCCATCAAATATAGATAGTGTCTGCATGCGTGTGGACAATTTACTTCAATCTCTGTACATTTGGACAGTGGAAGTCATAATAATGACTATAGATCTACTGTGAGGATTAAACAAGTTAATATTTATCAATTATTTGTCATATGTCAGCTATAACCCTCAATGTTTGCTGTTCTTTAAATCACAACTATTCCCACTGTAGACATGAATTTGTTAAATGTGCAGTTTGGAATACAAATGAGAAGATCTCTGGATGTGAACTGATAACCCAAATAATGCTGGACCTGATGTCATGGTAACAAGCAAATGTTCCTGTTCCCCGTGCACCAGCATGACACACAGCAAACAGGAAGAGATTATACATTCAGATCCAGGGATTGGCATCCACCTTGAAATCACTGCATCTCCCAGAGGGCAACTGGAGCTGCAGTCAACTGACAGAGACTCTGGATGGAATGAGTTGGTGTTTGCAGCCACACAGACTTGGAACTTAATGGTAGGAACCATGAAGTACCTAGTTCTCTACAGACTAAAGTAGCATGAGTTCAGGAACCAGTTCAGAAGGCTGAGCTTTTACCCTGGGCTCCCCAATTCTTCAGGCTCTCTGTGTTGCCTTCATCAACTAATGTGGGGGTGGGAGGAGAGAGGAAGACCCTCAACAAGTGACTGCAACAATGGACATTAGAGACGGTGAGGACGGCACAGGACAGGGCAGTGTTAAGATCTGTTGTTCATAGGTCAACAGCATAGCACCTAACAAAAACAACAACAGTAAAAAAGATATGATTCTCATGCCAGAAAGGACACCACTCCACACTTGGTGAACAAAAAGTCAGGTGAGCAGGCTCCTTGGAGATTTTGGTTATCTCCAGCCATTTGTTCAGTAAAGTACACAACACCTGACAGCTCAGGTAACCCCAAATCTGAAAGCCCAGACATCATACATCACATAATTCACAACATCAATCACATAGCTAATCACAACATCATAACATTAATTATGTAGTTAATTTTCTGGTGTGTCTACGTCCACAAGCAATGCTCCTATAGATTCCAATTCGACAACGTCCTTAAAAGGCTTAGAGGCTGGAGAGCATTACGTTGAGTGAACTGACTCAGTCTCTTAAAGACAAATACTGCATAAGACTATTATTGTAAAAATAGAAGGATAGATATTAAGATGTGGATGGAAGTCCAAAGGGGGAAGAGGGCAGGGCAGGAGGGCTGAGGGGTGGGGGGAAACTTAGAAGGTCCCTGAGTTGAATGGGTGAAAGAATTAGATCTAGTAAGGACCTGAAAAGACCAAGTGATAGTGGGCCTAAAACACAGCATATGGAGGGAGCTCTGGTGGCCTAGTGGCAAGAAGCTGCACTGCAATCCCAAAGACAGGTGGTTCAAATCTACCAGATGCTGTGCTGGAGAAGGAAGGGCAATCTCCTCCTGTGCCAGTCAGACCAGATTCTATGGTACACAATTAGAAGGGGGGGAAAACCCAAACAAACCCTCACACAGCATATGGGAATGATAATATGAAACACAATGTGAATGAAGGAATGTGTGAAACACAATATATATGAATAAAACAGTGTATATGAATTTTGTATGAAAACCAAATTATGTGTGTGTCTGTATGTGTGTGTGTGTATAAACACACACACACACACACACACA
>NW_006399777.1:19302539-19348386 GCF_000299155.1 Elephantulus edwardii | reverse complement strand
TATCATATTTTGTATAAAATAAGGGGGAGACAGCGTAGGGTACAATTGCCAGCATCATCATCATCATACACCACAACCCTCACATGGTGCTTGCCACATCAAGAAATTGTTCTAAGCACTTTCCAAATGTCTTGGAGATTCATTCTAGTAACAATTCCATGAGGCACACGGCATTTGCTGGATGAGAGAACTGAGGCATGGAGGGGCTTGGAGACAGATCTGCCCAGGAGACAGTTAGCAGCAATTGGCAGGGCTACAATTCACACCCAGACACTCTCCCTCTGCCTCCAACCTTCTCAGTCCTCTCACATCCATTACGTATCTTCAAGGACAAGAACTTCACTGAGACGTGGCTCTCCTCTTCCCCAAGACTTTCCCCATATGAGATGCAAATCTGTTCTCAGTTCTCAGAATAGCTGTTCACTGTCCTCCAGTCCATTAACTCCTTTCACAATATTTTTGCTCTTAAATAGGCTGACTAACAAACTGCCCCAAGTTCTGGCTGCGCTAACCTGGTCAGCAGGCCAGAAGGCCCTGCGTCCATGGCCTCTTCATGCCCAGGCACGTGCAGTCTGTAACTCCGGGTCACATTTCAGGGCTCAGATCAAACAATGTTCTGAGCAAACAGCCTCCCAAGAGCTTCCTGGGGGGAGTTTTCTCAGTCCCTCCCTGGCCACATCCTTGGGAAGCTCTTCTTTTTCAGCATCACACATCACACACTCTTTTACACTCTCTAGTTTACACATCACTCTGCTGCAATTCAATCTGAGGACGGGATCATCACATTTGTTTTAGTCATCCTGCTGTTGCTGTTAGGTGCTGTCGCGTTGAGTACGAGTCATAGCGAACTTTTGAACAGCCAACTTGAACCCTGTCCTATCCTGTGCCATCCTCAGTGTCTCTGACACACCCTGAGCCCATTGCTGAAGTCACCATGTCAATCCATCTTGTTGAGGGTCTTCCTCTCCTTTGCTGACCCTCCACCCTTCCAAGCATGATGTCCCATTCTAAGGAATGGCCTCCCCTAGCTACATGTCCAAAGTATGAAAGATGAAGCTTCGGCATCCTTACCTCCAAAAGACACTCTGGCGGCAAATTCTCCAAAACACACCTGTTTGGTTTTTTGACAGTTCATAGGATATGCAATGTTCTCCAGCAGCACAGTTCAAATGCATCAGTTCTTTGTCATCCGTACTCATCTGACATGTAGTATGTGGTTGAGAAGACCATGGCCTGAATCAGGCACACCTTAGTCTTCAAATTGACATCATTGCTCTTCAGCGTTTTGGAGAGCCCTGATAGCAAATGCTGCTAAAACAGGAAATCCCAGAAGTGGGTGATTTTAATAAAGAAAAAAATTATTCTCACGCAGCTTGTGGCTGTTGTTGTTGCTCGCTGTCAAGTTGGAACCAGCTCACAGCTGAATCTGGGAGGTTTTTAGAGGCAATAAATTGCATGGAAGGAGATCGCTCATCTTTCTCCTGAAAAGTAGCTAGTGGACTTGAACCGCCTGCCTCTGCTTGATTGGCAGTGCAACTTTTTACCATTAGGGCACCAGAGCCCCCTCTCAGCTTAGGAACCTAGAAGTCTGGGTTTAAGGTGTCACCTCCAGAGGAAAGCTTATTTCCATCAGCATGATGCAACCTTTCCTCCAGTCTTTGCTCTCTTCTTTGAACACAACTCTCCTGTGTTGAATGTTGACTGACGTAGGAAACAGGCAGCATTGCTGTGCTCAAAGACACCAGACACTGTCCTTGTTTCTGTTGACCATGACAAGCCACGTAGAACCATTGTGAAGCTCTGAGCAGATTCGATCACGCCCGGTGAAGCTGTTGTAGATGCCATCAAGTACGACTCATAATGACTCTGCGAACAGATCTGAACTCCGTCCCATCTTGCTCCATCTTCATCATCCTTGACATGTTTGAGTCCATTATCACAGACACTGCCATACTCTTATCTCTTTGAGGGTCTTCCTCTCTTTTGCTGACCTTCCCATTCCTGAAGTCCCTTCCCGAGTACTAGCCGCTGGCTAACAACATGCCCAAAGTGGATGAAACGCAGCTTCACCGTCTTTAAACCCCAAGGAACAGACTCTGGTTGCAACTTTATCCAAGACTTATCTGTTTCAGATGTCTCTTCATTGAGACCGATGAAACGATGCTGGTGGAACCTCTTCTTTCACTTCTACAAGCCTTGATCAGTTCTTGTTCTTTAATTCCCTGGGTTTGCTGCGCTATGATGATTCTGATCCTCTAGGCTAAAGGGCACCAGCTATTTAAGAGGCTCTCTGTCCTCAGTTCTGTCCCACAGAACAGCAGATATTGATTGGTCAGAGCAAGCTGGGTACCTGAAGCGGACCATCAGAACAAAGCCTAAGGATACAGTGCCAAAAATGAAGGAAGTGGCCTGCTCACTGAGAGATTCCCATGCAAGACATTGGGATCCTTCCAGGTCTCCCAGGCCTCTGCAGGAGACAGACCTCCTCTGCACCGGGTAATTAGCCATCACGGTCCATTTGCAACTGACATGTCAGAGCTTGTTAGGCTGACACACAGGTGAACGGACCTTAACCCTGGGCTTGCCTTTTCTCTTTGGAAGTCTCAGAGCAGAGTTTCTGGCCCATTTACTTAATAAGTAAGTGTTTCTGGCAGCCCCTGGCTCTCCTGTGCCACAGCCCCTGGCTTTGTACCTCCTTTGATCCTAGTTTGAATTTATTTATTTTTTCCTGTTTTTATTATTTATTTTCAATGTGATTTTAATGAAAGTTTATAGAGACTTTGGATTTCCATTCATTCATTGTTGCACTTTTCTCCCTGCCCACCCCCTTCCTCCTAGTTCAAGCTTCTCTTTGAAAAGTAAAAGAAAAAAAATCTTAGGGGAGCTCTGGTGGCTTAGTGGTAAGGAGCCGCAACTATAATCCCAGAGGCGCACGGTTCAAATCCACCAGATGCTCTGCCGGGGAAGGAGGGACAATCTCCTCCTGTACCAGTCAGATCTGATTTGACAGTACACGCACAGAAAAATAATAAAATAAAATAATTTAAAAAGAGAAAAGAAAAAAAATCTTTCATTGTTCTATAATCTCTCTCCCAAGTCCACTCCACTATGCAGCCTTCGTTCTGGACTCCTGTCATGACAATAATATCTAATCATATATCCCTTTAAAACAGTTCTCTCCATCATCTGTTTCAATGCCGTATACGTTATTTATCCCATCTTTCTCAGTCTTCCCTCAACCCTTCTGTCAGTTTTGTTTTATAACAGTGGCATTATGCCATATTTGTCTTTTTGTGACTGAGATATTTCACTCAGCATAATGTCCCCCAGGGTCACCCATTTTGAATAATATTGCATGAGTTCCTTGTTTTTCAATGCAGCATAGTATTCCAATGTGTGAATATGCCAGAGTGTCTCTGTCCATTCGTATGTTGATGGGCACTTGGGTTGTTTCCAACTCTTTGCTATCGTGAACAAAGCCACAATAAACATGGGTGTGCATATATCTGCTTGGATGTCAGTTATGGTCTCTTTGGGGTATATTCCCAGTAGTGGAATTGCTAGGTCAAATGGTATCTCTATTTGCAACTTTTTGAGAAAGCGCCATACAGCCTTCCACAGTGGATGCACCATTTCCCACTCGCACCAAGAGCAAATAAGGATTCCAGTTTCTCCACAGCCTCACCAGCATTTATTGCTTGCTGTTCTGTTAAATTTTGCTATTCTGACTAGAGTGAGATGATATCTCCTAGTTGTTTTGATTTGCATCTCTCCTAGAGCTAGGGATTTTGAACATTTCTTCACGTGCTTGTTGGCCATCTGAATGTCTTCTTCGGTGAAGTGTCGATTCATATCCTGTGCCCATTTTTCAATTGGGTTGGCATGCTTTTCAAACTTCAAACTCACGGCTGTTGAGTCAGAATCCACACAGAACTGACCCTGCAGCGGGTTTTTCGAGGTTGTTAATCACAAGGGTGTAGGACCGCCCATCTCCCCGCCTATGATGGATTCAAACCACCGTGAGGTGCCACCTGAGGGTCAGTAGAGCACTTCCCTGTGGACTGAGCCATCAGAGCTCCCTGTCCTTTCCACCAAGCCAGTTGCCATTAGGTTGATTCCAACTCACACAGCTCCATGATTTTCCAAGAAGAACTGAATTCCATAGTGTTTTTTTCCAACCTCGGCAGCACTTGTTGTTTACTGTTCTGTTAAATTTTGTTATTCTTACTGGAGTGAGATGATATCTCAAGATGTCAAGATATCAAGGCTCAAGAGAACTACTATGTGGGAGGCCGTTGAGCACACATGATTTACTAACTGAAAGGTTTGCATCAACCCAGAGGTTACCTGGAAGAAAGGACTGGCAACCACACATCCTCTTGTTGTTAGTTGTCATGCAGTCACTTCTGACTCATGGTGACAGTGTGTGCAGAGTGGAACTATTCTACAGGGTTTTCAAGAGCACAGAACCTTCCTTGCAGCCTCCCTGATAATACTCAAGCTGAAGTGCACCAAGAGGAACCCATGCCTCCTTCGATTCTTTATGGAAGAAGCAATGCAGAAATAGATTCTTGGTTTCTTTTGCCCAGTATTTTTTCTCCTCCTCTTAATGTCTCTACATTATTTTACAGAAAGGACAACAGACATTCAGAATACTCTCACTGCCATCGAGTGACTCCCACTGACTCAATGTTGACTTCTGCAAACCTTTAGGCAGTATAAATCGTATGGGAGGAGATGACCCATCTTTCTTCCCCAAAAGCTGCTGGATTCACAATGCCAGAGAGGTGCTGCCTTTGGGCTACTAATGAACTGAGCTACCAGGCCAGCATTTATTATTTCAAAATGACAAATGCATGATAATTTCATAAAGGGAGAAGATGGGATTGATAGGGGAAATGTTAAGACCCAGGTTTACTGTGAATTGACAGTCAAATACCTTTCGAGCTCAATGTTAATATCCAAATACTCGAAAAAGAATTCTAATATTTAAGAAAGCTCTGGTGGCCTAGCAGCAAGAAGCTGCGCTGTGATCCCGAAGGCATGCGGTTCGAGGTTACCAGCTGCTCCGTGGGAGAAAGATGGGCAGTCTCCTTCCGTGTGATTAACTGCCTCTGAAAACCCACTGCAGAATCTGCTATGGGTCGGTTGCAACTGTACTGTACACAATGCAAATGACCCGGCTGAGGCACCTGGCCTCCTTGCCCTTTAAGAGGAGAGAATCACCATCAACAACCCAAGGCTGATTTCTATAAAGTGGAGGCCAAGAGCTCTGCCTCTCTCCACCCTCTTCCCCTGTTCAGATACCCTCCTGTGATGACTGCAGTGTGCCGGCGAGTCAGAACTGACCCACAGCTGACCCTCCAGTGAGCTTTCAGAGGCAGTTAATCCCACAGGACAAGACTGCCCAGCTTTCTCCTGCAAAACAGCTAGTGGATTTGAACCCCGTGCCTTCAGAATTGCAGCACAGCTTCTTAACCTCAAGGCCGCCAGACCTACATCTCTGCTTGGCTGTGGTTACTCATTGCAACGGCTACACAGAGCTCAGAGACGATACTCACAGTTATGGCGCTTATTAGGGGAGGTGAGAGGTTACAATTCAGGACCAGGTATGACTCAGGACACTTTTACAGCCAGATGGCCTCTACTCAGGCATGCCCACAGACAGGCCTCTCTGGTCCTCAGCCTCTCGGCCTCTTAGTGTTTATCCTACTCCAGAAAGTTCTGCCAATAAGTATCTCTGACAGGAAGTTCCCAGAGGCGCCCCAGTCGGCCAGCGAGTCTCCTGCTCCGGGCAGCTCAGCTCTTGACTCCGCGGGTCAGGACGCCCACCAGAGAGTCATTTCCTGGGCTCCTGCACCGCAGCTGTTGCTGTCACTGCTTCTCACCGTCTCCCAGCATCTCAGTGTTGCAGTTCACTGTCTAGGAGGTTCCCAGCACAGGGAGGCTGGGTTCAAAGAATACACTCTGCTCCTTTCTCTACCTGGGGGCACTTGGGCACTTCCTGGTCTCTGCGATTTGCTCTTTTCAGCCTGGTGGAATGGCAAAACTGAGCCCTCATTGGCGTGCCGTACTGCTTTATTTGCATGGTACCACCCATGAGAGAGCCATGCCCCTTATCTGTATTACTAGCAAGCTAACCAATCACCTCGATGGCCCATAAGCACCTCATTTGCATGATCTTACCCAGCCTTTTGGTGGGAGTTACAAGGACTATGGCTAGAAAGATTGTACTGAGTTAATTCTCTGCACCCTCAGTCCCAATGGTTAGAGACACACTTGGTGAGGGGTGATGCTTACATTCAGGACTATGTTCCATTAGCAAGCTGTCTGTGTGCTCTTTGGAGACTACGTTAACCACTCGTCAGTTTCCTCTTTTGTAAACATGAACTTTGTGATAAGTACACAGGGAAACACTACTTAAGTGTCAGGTGCAGAAAAAGAATTCCTTGGCGAGTTCTGGTGGTCGAGTGGCAAGAAGCTGCACTGCAAGCCCAGAGGTGTGTGGTTTGAATCCACCAGATAGATGCTCTGCTGGAGAAGGAGAGACAATCTCTTCCTGTACCTGTCAGATCCGATTTGATGGTACACACACAAAAATAATAAAAATTTTAAAAATTTTACAAAAATAATTCCTCTAATATCAGTAATTCCTCTAATATCACTTTGGGCTTCTATATGAGCTCTAGTGGCCTACTGACAAGAAACTATGCTGCAGTCCTGAAGGCATGAAGTTTGAGGCCACCAGCTGCTCCGTGGTGAGAGAAGGCTGGGCGATTTCCTCCCGTGGGATAAACTGCCTGTGAAAACCTACTGGAGGGTCAGCTATGGGTCAGTTCTGACTCAATGGTACACAATAACAGCATACATCATTAAGTCATTAGGAATTCATTTCCTACTATAATTAAATAGATAAAAATGTTTTCATTCTCTAGAAAAACTTGCTTGATTTGACCAAAGTCATCAGGGCTGGGATAGCAACCACCTGAGCATCAAAGGAGGCATAAACAAGCACAGCAGGGACTCCGGAGGCTCCTGCCCTCACCATATGATAAAGCCCTGATATTATCATTATTAGCACTGAGGAGCTGTGCCCCAAACCTCCAATTTCACAAACCTTCAAAGATTTAGAGATGCCAATCAAACAAAACAAACAGAAAAACCAAACCATTAAAGATAAATTAAAGTCCACACACCATTCTTTTCCTGAATAACAAACATTTTTCAAATGGCACCCTGGTGGCCTGGCGGGAAGGAGTTGCATTGCCAACCTAAAGGCACGTGGTTCAAGACCACCAGCTGCTCCAGAGCAGAAAGATGGGCAGTCTCCTCCGGTGCAATGCAAAGTCTCTGAAAACCCGCTGGAGGGTCAGCTCTGAGCCGTTTCCGATTAGATGGGAATAAGTTTAATGTGTTTTTTAATTATAATAACAACCCCAAATCATTCCTTTACCTTCTTTTTTTTGTTAAGATACAGTTTGCAATAGACCCCAGAAGAAAATGTGTAGGGTGTGTATGGATGTATATGGGGGGGAGGTGTACACACTCACGTGCATGTCTACTTTTTAGCAGAAAATACAAACTAATTTCTTCTTTTAAAAATCATCTTGTTCAGAAATATTTTTCAATGAGTAATATTGAGGATCAACAGCTTCAGCATTTGTATTTTGGGAGGATACATTATCCCATTATTTATTTTTAAGCTGTTTATTAAAACTAATTTATTATTTGGGTAAAATTATACAAATCATACTGGTTTTTAATGTAACCATTCGTAAATATTTTGTTTCATTACATTAATTGCCATTGATTAACATAATTAATTACAACTTCTAATGAACCCTTTATTATTCATTGCCTTTTTCTACACCAAACTTACCTAGTTAAGAATTTCTACTCCTGTCTCCCTCCCTTCCCATCCCTGTGAAACCTCCAAGACGGATTTGACCTGCCTGTAAATCCTTCCTCAGATTTTCATCAAGAGTAGTCTGATACTATAACTGTGCTGGAATGACTAACTTATATCACTAAGGATAATTTATTACACATTCATCCCTGCGGTCTGTAAAGAAAATGTCATTCTCCTGTCAGTCCCTTCTTCCTGGTGACTAGTGTTTTCAGAAATTCTCACGCATTCATAAGGAAGCATCATTGCTGCCTGTTAGGTGTGAGGGTAAAACCAAATGTCATTGGATTCCAGAACTCTAATTCCTTGCACTACAGCAAAGGGAGGGGGCGCCTTACTGAGGGAAGAAGGACATCAATACGGTGAACAGTATTCAGAAAAAGTCAACTTCTCTAGAGTTCTGGAGAGCTAAGCAGACATTCAGAAGAAGTACACTATTTGTGGACTGAAAAGTAAAAGCTTTGGTAACTGGGATGCACAGCAATACACTTAAGACAAAGCAAGGCCCAGGCATGATAGAAGCGTGAAAGCAGGAGCGGTGCAAAGTCTGGGCAAAGTCTGACCAGGGGAGTGGAGAAATAAATGGTGAAGGAATAGAAAATACATGGCAGGACAAAGAAAAGCAGACATAACATTCAAAAAATGTTAACAGGCTCCTCTGGGAAACCCATGACTTCAATTTTATTGAATTATGCACAACCTTTAAAATGCTACCTGTTGTTTACTTGACTGGACGTTCAGAAGGCACCGAAGTCTTTTAAGATCTGAATAATCCCTAGGAGGAAAAAAAAATAGCACAGTTATCAACCAGCCAACTGCTCCAATGAACAAAGTCTTGTTACCCACTAAGAGAGCTGCCATTTGAAGGTCTGCCATGACAGTGTATATGAACCATTCACTCTACACGGTTCCTCCTCGGGGACTCTAGAAATAACCAAATGCCTCAGTAAACACTGTAACTCAGAGTAGCACTTGTCAAAGATTGACTGGTTGTTTCATTGTCTAAGGTAACAGTTACAAAGTCTCAGGGCACGGTTACCTGGTGGTGACTTCTTCCTGGTTTCTCTCGGCTGATTTCTCTGTGCTCTTCACCTTTTTGTCTTGATCAGGCATTGTAGAACATCAACGCCCCAGAATTAACATCTCAGTCCTGGCAAAGCAAACCAGAGGGAGAAGCTTCACTTGGTTTGTGTGGGCTCCAGCATTCACAGTAAATGCACTTGAAGTTCACTTCTGTATTCAAACTTGCACAAGCTAACACTTATTTCCAAAATGAAAAAAAAAAAACAACAACAACACACTAATTAATATAAATGTTGTTGCTGTTCTATAGAGTCAGAACCGAGCCACAGCCAACCCTCTGGTGGGTTTTCAGAGGCTGTTAATCACAAAGGAGGAGACTGTCCATCCTTCTGCTGCAGAGCAGCTGGTGGATTAGAACCATGTGCCTTTGGGATTGCAGTGCAGCTTCTTGCCACTAGGCCACCAGAGGCCCAGCATTCCAATTGACCATTCAAAAGCCTGTGTGTCTCCACCAGTTCAAATCCAGAGGCTGCTCCAAGGGAGAACAGAACAGTCTCCCAGGACAGTCTCAGAAGCACTCTGTGGGTCACCATGCATCATAATATGACAGTGAATGAGAGTAAACCTGTAACTACTATAATTCACAAGCCTAATATTCTGACCCATTGTCCCCACAAGGACTGCTCTGCATGTCAGAAGCAGCATTCTGTTTTGAATATCCAAACAATACCTGTTGTTCAAGATGTGAGAAAGCAGCCAGACTTCCAGAGTGAAGGCTCCAGGTCCCAGCCTGCAGTTTTAAAGCCACCCCTTTGAGCAGACCTCCACCCTAGGCAAAGGTTCAAGGACACCCTCTCTAGGGGGGTAAGAGCAGTACTACACATCAAACACGACCCCAAAAGCTTGCTTTATGTGGCCTACAGGACTGCCATCAAGATGTTAGCAAACAGCCAAACTCCCAGAGAGGAGGCTCCAGGCCCCGGCCTGCAGTCCCATGCTCTCTCTCTGGGGGGGGGGCTAAACCACTCCTTTAAGCAGACTTCCACTCTATGCAAACAACCTGTTGTTGTTGTTACAAATAATTGATGCTTCCATGCCATCTCATCTTTTTTCCAGCACATATCCTAAAACTATACACTGTGGTGGTTCAACAAGTTCTTTTCTTTGTGTGGTCTCGCCCCTCCAAGCTCCACAGCAAGGACCACCTATCCCAGAGAAGCAACACTGATGGTTCTTGTAAATGAGGTCAACACACAAAAAGCCACTGGATTTCCAGGATTCCTCTGGTGGCCTAGGGGCAAGAAGCTGCACTGCAAACTCAAAGACTCATGGTTCGAATCCACCAGCTTCTCAGCAAAAGAAGGATGGACAATCTGCTCCTGTGTGATTAACTACCTCTGAAAACCTACCAGAGGGTCAGGTATGGGTCAGTTGAGACTCAGCGATACACAACAACATAGAGAGATGCTAGTCAAAAGATCTGGGAGGCTTGGATTAGCATAATCCAAGAGTTCACCAACTCTGAGAAGAATGGGAATCCCAGAACACTTGATCGTGCTAATGCAAAACCTATACTTGGACCAAGAAGCAGTCATCAGAACAGAACAAGGAAACACTGCATGGTTCAAAACTGGGAAAGGTGTATGCCAGGGATGTGTCCTTTCTACATACCTTTTCATTCTTTATGCAGAACACATTATCTGGGAGGCTGGGCTCTATGAGGAGAAATGTGACATCAGGATTGGACAAAAACTCATCAACAATCTGCATTATGCAGATGACACAACCCTACTTGCTGAAACTGAGGAGGACCTAAAGCTCTTGCTGTGGAAGGTCAAGGACTGCAGCCTTCAATATCGATTAAGGCTCAATATGAAGAAAACAAAGATTCTCACCACTGGGCAGCATCATGATAGATGGTGAAGAAATGAGATTGTTAACAGCTTTCGTTTGCTTGGGTCTACAGTCAACACTCATGACACCAGCAGCCAGGAAATTAAAGGATGTATTGTGATGGGAAAGTCTGCTGTTAGAGACCTCTCCAGTATACTGAAGAACAACGGTGTCACTCTGGAGACTATGGTGCACCTGATACAGGCCATCGTTTTGCAACCACTTGTTATGCATCAGAGAACTGGAAGATGACTAGGGTGAATAGAAGGAAAATTGATGCCTTTGAGCTGTGGTGTTGGAGAAGAGTATTGAATGGACTGCTGAGAGAATGAACAGGTTCATCCTGGAGAGGGTGAAGCTGGGCTGCTCCTTGCAGGCAAGGATTCTGAAACTTCTCCTGACATACTTTGGACATGTTGCAAGGAGGAACCAGTCCTTGGAGAGGGACGTCATGCTTGGGAGGGTGGAGGGACGGCAAAGGAGAGGAAGATCCTCTTGATTCAGTGACTGGGGTAATGGAAATAGGCATGTCAGAGACAATAAGATGGCATAGGACAGAACTGGGTTTAGGGCTGTTGTACATAGGGTCGCTATGAGTCGCAGGAGACTCGACAGCACATAACAACATCATCTCAGTTCACCCAGCCTTTCTAGAAAATTAGGGTGGTCTAGCTAGGAACACAATATAACAGGCATTTTCATCTTCTGGATTAAGCTTCATAGGATTATCATAGTCAATAATTCAAGGATAAATTTTAACACTATTTCTCCCAAGATAAATTTTATTCTACTTTCCACTCCCAGCCAAAACACACTGATCAATGGTCAGAGGAAAAATTTGACCCTCCTCTCCCCAGTCCACCTTTGATACAATTTTTTTAGCGTCTAGAATAAAAACAAACCTAAGGTATTCAAAGCACTCATACGTTCAGTTACAAAGTAAATATACAATTAATCTGGTTTAATCTGATTGGATGCAAAGTGTTCCAGCCAGGCTTTAGTGCCATGGTTTAACTTCAGTGCGCTGTTCAGGCATGAAAAGGCATACTATCTTCTCATTGGATTGTGAAATCTGCATTCAAAATCCAAGTGTTTCAGAGGTATTGAGAGGCAGAAAGAATGTATCAATGAGTGTTTAATGTAGAAACAAACAATGATAGCATACTTAAGGACTTTTACATGATAATGTATTTATGATAGTTGAGCTGGAATTAAGAGCAGGGAGCATATGGGGGAGGAGAAAGAGTGAGATTGCTTCCTGTTTACATTTCCAAGAGGATATTTCTTTTAGTCTTCCAGCTCACAGAATACAGGCAAATCCACAATTTCTAAAACTGTTAGATGATCATTTACAGGCTATACAGGATTCTGCCTGTATTCATCCATGCAACAGATATTTATGGAATATTTACAGCATCTGAAGTATAGAGCTGAAAACTGTGAAAGGGAAAAGAAGCATTTGATTGTGTGGACCAACAAAAATTATGACTAGCACTTAGAAGAACGAGAACTCCAGAACACTTTACTGTGATTGTGAGAAACTTACCCCTAGACCAAGAGGCTAAACAGAGCAAGGGAAGACTATATGGTTTACAATCAAGAAAGATGTGCATTAGGGCTATATTCTTTTTTCCATACCTATTCAATCTCTATGCTCAATGAATCATTAGAAAAAGCTGGACTCTATGAAGTAAAGAATGTGGTACTGAGATCACAGGAAGATTCATCAAAAATTCACGTTATGCAGATGATAGAATCTTGTTTGCTGAAAGTGAAGAAGACTTGAAGCATTTGCTGAAGATCAAGCATTACAGCCTTTAATATACATAACATCTCAACATCAAGGTAGGAAAAAGAAAATGTCAGGCCCATAGACAGCATCATGATAAATGGAGATGAGATTAAAGTAGTCAATAATTTCACTTTGTTTTGATTTACAATCAATATCCTTGGTACCAGAAGTCAAGAAATCAAAAGACGAGTTTTATTGGGGAAATCTGCTGTCAGGTACCCCTCTAGGGCACTAAAGAAGAATGATATCAGCTTAAAGACTAAGGTGCACCTGATCCAAACCATGGTCTTCTCAGTTGCTTGCTATGCATATAAAAGTTGGGCAATGACTAAAGATAACAGAAGAGTCTATGCCTTTGAGTTGTAGTGCTGGAGAAGAGTATTGAATATTCTATATACCAGCAAGAGAACAAACCAATCTGTCTTGGAGAAAATGATCCCAAGGTGCTCCTTGGATAAAAGGATGGTGAAATTTCATCTCAGATAATTTGTGTGTTTATTTGGTAGGAGGGGCCAGTCCTTTGAGAAGGACAAAATGCTTGAAAAGGTCAGTTTAAAAGAACAAGACGCGACAAGATAGATTGGCACAGAGACTGTTACAATGGATTCAAGTGTGTTGGAAATGGTGAGAATGGCACAGGATAGGGCAGGTTTCAGAACCATTGTTCATGAGGTCACTGTGCTCACAGTCAACTCTAAGGCACACCACCACCACCACCATCACAACAACAACAACAGCCAAAAGAACAAACACGTCTGTCTTGGAGGAAGTGAGACGTCTGTCTTGGAGGAAGTGTAATCAGGATGCTTCTTAGAGGCAAAGATGTTGTTACTGTTTGCCATCAAATCAGAACCGACCCATAGCTGACCCTCTGGTGGGTTTTAAAAGGCAATTAATCACATGGGAGGAGATTGTCCATCCTACTCCCACAGAGCAGCTGGTGGATTTGAACCAAGCACCTCCAGGATTGTAGCACTGCTTCTTACCACTAGGCCACCAGGCAAGGATGGTAAAACTTTCTCTTTCTTACTTTGGACATGTTGTTAGGAGAGACGAATCTTTGGGGGATGTATTATGCTGGGGAAGATGGGGAATCGGGAAGACGTCCCCAGTCAGACTCATTGACACAGTGGCTGTAGCTCTGGGCTTGAACACAGCAGAGCTCACGGGGATGGCTCAGGATAGGACAAGGGTTCGGATTTGTCACTCAGGGGGTTGCTATGAGTCATAATCCATCCAACAACAAAACCAAGAGTGGAGCTCTTTTCTCTTGTTTATATGAAACATTTCCAAGAAGGTATTCATTTTCAAGTTTTCAGTTCACAGAATACAGGCTAATCTCCAACTGATTGAACTGTTTGATGGTCATTTCCTATTCACTCATCTCACCAATAAGATAGGGAGAGTAAACAAGGAGAAAACCGAGGCATTGATCTGAGTTTGACTGTGGCACACGGATCTTCTTGAGGATGAAGAACCTTTCTCTATATCCTCACATGCTGATCACTGTGGCTTTCACTTCTTACTCCTCAATCAATTGGTAGCTCTGGGATTTGAAGCCAGTTTGCCAGTGTGTCTGTGCAGACTATTACTGTGAAGACTTCAGGGCCAAGTAAAATTCTGTTTTCTTTACTTTTACAAGATTTCCACTTATTTTAGAACATTTGGAGGCTTTACTATCTGTTCCAAAAAGCTCTTGAGTCTTTTACTTTCCAACAACAGTTTCAGAGTCTATTTTTCCTCCCTCCCTCCACTCCCCCTCCTCCTGTCTTACTTCCTCCTTGTCCTTGTCGCCGTGCACCATGGAGACTGAACTAGCCCATAGCTGACCCTCTGGTGGGTTCTCATAAAGTCTGCACTTCGAATCCACCAGTCGCTACATGAGAGAAAAATGAGGCTGTCTGCTCCTGTTAACATTAGCAACCTCAGAAACACAAAAGGGCAGCTCTGCTCTCTAATATGTTGTTGTTGTTTGCCATCGAGTCAAGCATGACTCATAGTGACCCTAGGAGCAAAAGGCCTGAAGCCTTTCAAGCCTTTCTTTAACTATCATAATTTACCGAAGTTCATAGAGTTTCCAGAGGCATGTGGTTTAGGAAGCAGATGCCACTCCTGCTTCCACAGCAACGAGTGTTTGTCTGAACTCCTTGGTCTCTTTCACAATCTCGCCCCTCTCCCCCTCTCTCTAGCTCTTGTACTTCCATGACTTAAATACCATTCAACATATAAAAATGTAAATACCCAGACAGATCTTGGAAAAGGTGATCTTTGGAGGCAAGGATGATAATGCTTCCCCTCACAGATTTTGGGCACGTTGCTAGGAAAGGCTGTTCGTTGGAGAGGGACATCGTGCTGGGAAAGGTGGAGGGTCGCCAAAAGAGAGGAAGACCCTCGGCCAGATGGACAGACACAGTGACTGCAGCAATGGGCTCCAGTGCCTCAGAGCTGGTGAGGATGGAACAGGGTAGAGCAGGGTTCAGATCTGTTGTTCACAGTGTCTCTATCAATTGTACTTGACTTGAGGGCACTAACAACATCACTCTAGAAGTTCTTGGCCGACACTCACATGTACATGCTAGATCACTAGCAAGACAGTCTAGAAGCTGGAATCTATCCAGAGGGCTCTCATGCCCAAATCTCCTCGGAAATGTCATACAGCCTTGGGATTATTGTAAAGTCGTTCTGCTTTGTCCATGTGAGGTCCCCAAGAGCTGGACGTGACTCCAAGACAATTATCAAGAGCCTCTATCTCCAAGGGATAATCAATGTTAATCAGGCCACGCTAGTCCATGATTCATCGGCTTGCTGTCGTCTCTGGTTGATTCTGGTGATGACTGTACAGTCACCTATGAGCTCTTCTCCTCTTTCTCCTTCTCATTCAAGTCACTTCAGTCCATTAGCTCTTTGCTGGCCCACATACATTCAATCTTGTTCTTTTCTTGTTTTGTTGCTGTTAGGTGCCATTCAGGTGATGCATAGCGACCCTATGAACAACAGATCAGACAGAATGCTGTCCTATCCTGCATCATCTTTACAATCTCTGTCATGCTCAAGCCCAATGGCATAGTCACTATGGCAATCAATGTCACTGCCCCTTCTTTCATGAACACTCAACCTTCTCCACAATTTGGCAGTCCATGGGATTTTCACTACATTTCTCCAACACCACAATTCAAAGGCATCAATATTTGTTCTGTCATCTTTAGTCACTGTCTAACTCTCAGAAGAACAGGAAGGAATAGAAAGGACCATGGATTAAATGAGAAACACCAGGGAGCTCTGGTGGCCTAGTGGCAGGAAGCTGCACTACAATCCAAGAAGTTCGTGGTTCAAATCTGCCAGATGCTCTGCTGGAGAAGGGGGGACAATCCCCTCCTGTCCCAGTCAGATATGATTTGACGGTATACACATCAAAAAATAATAAAATAAAATTTAAAAAAAAAGATGAGGAGCACCTCAGTCTTTAAACTGACATCTTTGCTCTTTAGCACTGTGAGATGTCCTTGGCAGCAGAAGTTCCCAAGGCAGCATATCTTTTGATTGCCTGGGTGCTGATTGTAGTTCCAAGTAAAAGAAATCCTTGATGGTTTCAATTTTTTTTTTTCATCTATCACGACGTTGCCTGTTGGTCCACTGGTGAGGATTTCTGTGTCCTTGTTGTTGAGATGGAATCCATACTGAATGCTGTAGTTGTTGACTTTCGGTAGCAAGTGTCTCAAGTCCTTTTCACTTTCAGAAAGCAAGGCTGCATCCTCTTCATAGTACAAGCTATTGATGAGTCTTCCTCCGATACTGATGCCACATTCTTCTTCATAAAATCCAGCCTATTGAACAATTTACTAAATTATTAGGTGAGTAGATGTGGAGAAAGGATACAACCCTAGCACATATCTTTTTTTTCCATTTACATTATGCCTTGTTCTGTCTGGACAAAAGCTTCTTGATCTCTGTATAGGTTTCACATGAGCACAATGAAGTGTTCCGGGATATCCATTTTTCTTAATCCATTTCCCAAGGCAACGAGATTACAGCACTTGATACAGAAACCTTGCACCCACACGGATTATCAATCTTAATTGGAAATGCTGAGATGCAGTGTTTGAAACAAAGAGCAAGTGAAACAAAGAGTGGTGTTTGAAACAAAGAAATGAAAGATTATATATGAAAACCAAATCCATGTTACTTAAGAAAGAAGATATTTGGTGCCTTTATTTTATGAGCCTAAATCATGGTGCCCAAATATTATCTCAGATAGAGAGAGAAGCTCTCTCCATACCACAGAAGCATCCATCCAGTAGGGTTTGGTGCTTACTGCCCTAGTCAAGAACAGACATAACCGTAACTCTTGACTCATGACAATTTTTTAATCCATTAAAGGACTATGGTCTTTACAATCACTTGTTATGCATCAGAGAGTTGGACAATGACTAGGAAGGATAGAAGGAGAATTGATGCCTTTCAGCTGTGGTGCTGGAGAAGAGTTTTGAATGTACCAGGGACTGACAAAAAAACAAACAGATTAATCCTGGAGAGGGTTAAACCAGGCTGCTCCTTGGAGGCAAGGATTCTGGGGCTTTGTCTGACATAATTTGGACATGTTGTAAGGAGAGACCGGTCCTTGGAGAAGGACATCATGCTTGGTAGGGTGGAGGGACAGCGCAGAAGGGGAAGACCCTCTATGAGGTGGACTGATTCAGTGACTGGGGTAATCGGGATGGAAGAGTCAGAGGCAATGCAATTGGCGCAGTATAGAGCAGGGTTTAGTTAGGGCTGTTGTACAAAGGGTCGCTACGAGTCGCAAGTGAATTGACGGCACATAACGACAACAACAAAAACCAACCAACCAAAGAAACGTTCTAAATGAATTCCTACCTTCCTATTATCATTTCAAAGTTGAGTTAAGGCTAAAAAAGTCCAGAGAGAAACACATACCTTATTTTCATGTGTTCTCTTGGTAATTGTGGGATAAACAGGAATCCATCTGACATTGAAAGAAACTCATGTTTCTGAAAAATCAGCTCACTGCCTGTAATCCATCTGTATGGAACATCACAACAATGTATGAGTTGTAATAGACTCTACTGTACAGGAAAACCAATAAGTAGTGAGGTCTTTGTGGGACATTTCCATGTCTTCTAGGTGGATATCTTCCTTAATTCCATAGTTGCTCAAAAAGTTACTCGAGAGTTCTTTAAAGGTAGCCATCTTACTAAGTAAAGATGTTGTTGTTATTGTTATGTGTCATTGAGTCGCCTGCATTCATAGCAACCCTATATACAACAGCCCTAAACCATGCTCTGTCCTGTGTCAATCTCACTGTCTCTGACACACCCATCCTGATTACCCCAGTCACTGAATCAATCCACCTCATAGAGGGTCTTCCCCTCCTACACTGTCCCTCCACCCTCCCAAGCATGATGTCCCTCTCCAAGAACCGGTCCCTCCTTGCAACAAGCAAAGTATATCAGACAAAGCCTCAGAATCCTTGCCTCCAAGGAGCAGCCTGGTTTAACCATCTCCTGGATGAATCTGTTCATTTTCTTAGCAGTCCATGGTATAGTCAATACTCTTCTCCAACACCACAGCTCAAAGGCATCAGTTTTCCTTCTCCCTAGTCATTGTCCAACTCTCTGACACATAGCAAGTGATTGCAAAGACCATGGCCTGTATCTGATGCACCCTAGTCTCCAGAGTGACATCATGGCTCTTTAGTACTTTGGAGAGTTCCCTAACAGCAGACTTTCCCATCACAATGCGTCTTTTAATCTCCTGGCTACTAGTGCCAATAGTGTTGACTGTGGAGCCAAGCAAACTAAAGCTGTAAACAAAGTAAATAAAAACACAAATTCCTTTGAATCATCATAGCATTTTTTACCTCACTTGGTTTACATCTCCATAAATATTCTATTTCACTTACTGTATTTATGATTTTTTTAAAAAAACAACAAAACCAGCACATATAAAGTAACAATAAGGATGCTAGCAGGACAAGAGTAAATGACTGCTCCAGCTATATTAGGCTCGCTGTTTGAAAAAAGCACTAAAATAAATTAAAGCTGGAATTTCTTTGTACCAACAACAAGCTGTCTTTTTTATCTTTTAAAGAATAATATTTAACTCTCCGTTTTAGATGGCAACTTCCAGTTCCATCCGTGTGCCAGTACAGATTAAACAACCCAAGAACTTTCAGTCCCAGGACAAGATGAAAAACTCTTTTTCACATACAGGACTTCCTAGCCTACCAGACATTCAGATTATGATGAACCACAAGTATAATGATCTGCTGTTGTGGGTTTCGTCCATCTGCTGTTTTACACATCTCATTGCTAATATGCACTTGAACACAGAAAGTTGTTACATGCTACGACCTGATGTTAGCATTCTCAGATACTCACTTGCAGAAGTTTAAGGATTAGATTTATAAAGATTATGATAAAAATGAAGAATAATGGAAATTCTGAGGGGGGAAACGGTATTTGACACAAGCAACTTATTATAAACCAGAGATGACTTCTAATTGATTTATTCTAGGTTTTTTTATTGCTGTGGTTGTTACAATTTCTCTAATAGTGGTTCTTGGAGGGTGGGGGAAATAGTTAAAATAGGATAGAATTAACACAGTGCAGCCAGAAATAAGAAATC
Organism: Elephantulus edwardii; assembly: GCF_000299155.1. Classification (NCBI taxonomy): domain Eukaryota; kingdom Metazoa; phylum Chordata; class Mammalia; order Macroscelidea; family Macroscelididae; genus Elephantulus; species Elephantulus edwardii. The sequence goes on along the minus strand of NW_006399777.1, from coordinate 19,329,130 downwards.
ATGTTAAAGTACACTGATTGATTAAATGTTAATTTCTTAATTGGTAGCACTGGATAAATCAGTAGGAATTTTCTATCATTGAAATATGGTGCTATTTAAGTTCAAAATTCACTCAAGATTAGAATTTTAAAAGGCCACTTGAACTTATTTGCATAATTATAACGTTTTGAGAATAAAGGCATTCTTTTTACAAAGAACAATCATCCCGAATCTCACAGATATATTCTATGCGCTAGTCTTTTCATCTTGGATGTGTCTTAGGAAACTATAAACCGAAATATCAAGTTAAATTGGTCAAACTACTGAAAAAACAAATGTCTTCCTCACTCTTTTCTTTGTCTCTCTCTCTCACACACATACATATGTATACATTGTAAAAGTGAACAAAGTCACACAAATATACAATGTATAGTTTATATGAACAATATTAAGAAATCCAGTATAAGAATCATAGCTTGGGAAAAAAGAGCTTTTTGAATCACCAGAATAAAGAAGCATCAAACTGCGAAAAAAAAAAAAGAATCATAGCTTGCTTATACCCATTGTTAATATTCAACTGACTGCTATATAACCCATTCCAGTCCCAAACACAGCAACGTTCTATCAGGTTTTTGAAGCTATAGATCTTAAAAGAGGAGCCTGCCTGTCTTTCTCCAAAGAAACCTCTGGTGGATTTCAAACTGTAAGAAGTACAGCCACTGGGGCAGCAGTACAATTCACTATAAACTACACCAACAGAGCTCCCTGTACTTCCTGCAGCACAAAGCCTCCCAAAACTCCAGTTCTCTAAACAGTATGATTAGGGAGCTCTAGCGGCCTGGTAGTAAGAAGCCGTACTGCCATTCCAAAGGTGCGTGGTTTGGATCCACCAGCTGCTCTGTGGGAGAATAATGGACAATCTCCTCCAGTGCTATTTACTGTTTCTGAAAACCCATTGGAGAGTCAGCAGTGAGTCAGTTCTGACTTGAAAGCACAAAATAACAACCACCACAAGTGGTGTTAAGGGTTTATTGTTCAAAATGGCTTTCTAGCCATTGTGTTTGATTTTGCAAATGCGAATGGTTGGGAATATACAAATATTAGTATTTGTATTAGTAGCCTCACCACACGGGGACTGGCTAGTCTCACCATTAAATGGTGTAGATCTGGGAGCTGACTTTGAGAATCTTGCTACCAGCAAAGGAGAAACAAGAGAATGCAATGTGAATCCTTTGGGGTCAGAGATGCTTGGCTCCAGCCAGCCAGACCAGGGCCTGTGGGAACAACAGCCATCGTAGCCTCAGTAGAGAACCAGGGACCTAGAATGAGATGGAGCAGACTTTGGGATTATGCCACTGAACCAGAACGAAAAGCCTTTTGCTCAAGTTTGTTGGAGGATTGGGTGGAGGAGGGGTCATCGGGAAGGGTGTAATTGGCGGGACTAAGGGCCTAAAGCCAAGAGGTTCAAAGCTGAGGTGCCTGTGAGCACATTTCGAAAGATGTCATAAGTGATTGTATTCTGCTATTATGTTGCTGTTGTTGTTATGTGCCGTCGAGTCGCTTGCGACTCATAGCGACCCTATGTACAACAGCCCTAAACTCCGCTCTGTCCTGTGCCAATCGCACTGTCTCTGACACTCCAATGCCAATCATCCCAGTCACTGAATCAATCCACCTCATAGAGGGCCTTCCTCTCCTGCGCTGTCCCTCCACCCTCCCAAGCATGATGTCCCTCTCTAAGGACCGGTCTCTCCTCACAACATGTCCAAAGTATGTTAGACAGAGCCTCAGAATCCTTGCCTCCAAGGAGCTACCTGGTTTAACCCTTTCCAGGACAAATCTGTTTGTTTTCCTAGCAGTCCATGGTATTCTCAATACTCTTCTCCAGCACCACAGCTCAAAGGCATCAATTCTTCTATCCTCCTTGGTCACTGTCCAACTCTCTGATGCATAACAGGTGATTGCGAAGACCATGGCCTGTATCAGACGCACCTTAGTCTCCAGAGAGACACCATTGCTCTTCAGTACTTTGGAGAGGTCCCTAACAGCAGACTTTCCCATGGCAATGCGCCTTTTAATTTCCTGGCTGCTATTATATATATCCTCTTAACCTCCCTGATACAGTTCTGTGTGGTCAGTGAACTACTGCAATGGATTTTGAACCCAATAAACCAGTAGGAGGAATAGAAAGAAGTATGAGAGCTTGGGGAATATGTCTGACTGCATGGGAATTGGTTTTGTGCTGCTGATGTTGTTGACAGGGACAGTTCTCCTTTATGGAATTGGTAAAGGTCAGATACGGCTGTCCCCAGGTGCTCTTGCTTTTTTTACACCCTATATTAATTACATTGCTGTTGTTGCTTAACGGGTCAGATATATGAACAGATATGATTATTATAAAAGGGAACCTTACTGAAAATACCATACCAGGGGTCTAACATTTTCACGGACCAGCGATAGGTAAATAAATGTAAATGTAGAGTACAGAAAAGTGATGGGACTTTTTGGTCAAACCTAAAAAGACATGCTCTCCTGAAAGGGATTTAAAAATTGCGTTCAAAAGAAAACATAAACCCCAGCTAAAGACAAACAAAACGGATGCACAGGCCACCAATTTCTGGCCATGATTCAGTTTCCTTCATTTAACAGATGAAGAAACTGGGACCCAGAGAGGTCAAACGTGTCCAGGGCCACAGCGCATTTCCAGAAGGAAAAGGGTCACGGCTCACTTTAGGATCCAGACCTCAGTGGAAAAGTCTGTGGTAGGGAAAGTGAATCTGTTGATGTTGGTCCTTAGCCGAGGGCAAAGAGTGATATAATAACCATTGATGATTATGTAATTTCACCTCCTGGGCCCTGGGGGTGCTTATAAATATCCATTCATTCATTCCAGTTCACCCATGTGAAATGCGTAGGTGGTGTTATTTAACATCATCTTAGTAGGAAACAAAGACACTTTTGGTACAGAATTTGCATCAGCAAGAAGAATGTGTCCCCTGCTAAGGGCAAGTATTATCATGGCCCTGCTTCTGAGTCAACTGACTCCACACCTTCCTTCAGTAAACAGTTAATGTTTCAGTCACTTTGAAACAAGCATTTTCAATTGAACCATGGATCTCAAAACTATGTGTTAAAAATTTCAATTCCTAGACTTGTCTAACCTCCACTAATGTTCCAATTACTCAGATCAGGTTGAAGTAATTGAGGGGAAATGGTACGAGTGAAGGGGTGAGTAGTGGTGAAGCCATAGGGTGGTACAGTTTGGTGGATGGAGGGAGGGGGGTGAAGGAAATGGGAAGGATCCAGTGGGGACCTGAAAAGTCAGGGAAATTATGGACAAGGTCCAATGGTGATTGATTTTATAAAACATAATGCCCATCAACAAATGACTGCATAGAGAAGCTGTGGTATAGTCACATAATGGAATACTATGCTGCATTGAAAAACAAGGAACTCATGAAATGTTATTCAAAATGGGTGACCCTGGAGACATTATGCTGAGTGAAATATCTCAGTTAAAAAAGGACAAATACTGCATAGTGCCACTGTTGAAAAACGGGAGACTGACATAGGGGTTGTGGGAAAGACCGAGAATGATGGGATAAATTATGTATACTGCATTGAAACAGATGAGAGAGAGAACAGTTTAAAAGGGATATATGATTAGGTATTATTATTATGACATGAGTCTAGAACAAAGGCTGCATAGTGGTGTGGACTTGGGGGGAGGGATTGTACAACAATGAAAAAAAATTTCTTTTACTTTTCAAAGAGAAGAATGAACTGGAGGGGAGGGATGGACAGAGAGAAAAGTGCAACAATGAATGAATAGAAATCCAAAATCTCTGTAAATTTTCATTAAAATTAATAATAATAATTAAAAAAAGAAAAAATAATGCATGGGAATGACTGTATGAAACACAATGTGAATGAAGAATAGTGTGAAACACAAAGTATATGAACTTTGTGAGCAAACCAGGGGGAGAGGGGGAGTCCACAAGAGTCAAAGCAAAACTTTGCTACATCCCACCTGAAATTAGAGACAATCTCAAGAATTGGCTTGATTAATTGAACATAAATTTGATGCACAAATTCATTGATCAAGACCAGAGGGATCATGGGATGACATCAAAGACATCATATAAAAAAGAAAGTGAAAGATCATTAAAGAGACATACCAACAGTGAACACTGCGAAAGGTCAGAACAAGGGAGGTTCAGCCTAGGACATATTGATGCAAGGACAATTCAGATATTGATAGAACAGGATATGGGTATAACTGTTCAAAAGGGGAGGTGTAAGAGGGAAAGGCAAGCAAAAGGAAGAGGAGAGAAAAAATCACTAGGACAGAAATTCATGGACAAATTGAGAGGTGAGGGGAGAAAGGCAAGGTGTGATGAGGACTTGATGAGACGGGGGTGTATAAGGCATGGATCCATAGTAATTAATTCTACAAATCACAGTGTATATGAACGGTTATACAAAACACAGTGTACAAGAACGAAACACAATGTATATGCATGATTGTATGAAGAACAATTTCAAAGGTAAAAGACGACAGATGAGGACAGAAGGAAAAGATCAACAGCTCTTAAAGTCAGTGGGAGAAAGGATGGTGATGAAACAGAAGATTCCAAGGAATGCCTTAAGAAGGCAACGTAAAATACTATAGTGAAATTCCAAAATCAAAGGGGAACACTCAGTATTTCTTGAGCTTAAAAGAACTGAAGGGAGAGGATGAGGAAATGAAACGCTTGGGCTTCAATAGCAAAAGAGTCTCTGAACAAAATAACGAACACCATAGGAGGTATCAAAAGAAGATGTAAGGAATATATAGTCACTATAAATAAGAACTGGTCAGCCCGTCAACAAATGAATGGATAGAGACAGAATGGAATACTATGCAGCATTGAAAAACAAGGAACTCATATTGAAATATTACTCAAAATGGGTGACCCTGGAGGACATTATGCTGAGTGAAATATCTCAGTCACAAAAGGACAAATACTGCATAGGGCCACTGTTGCAAAATGAGAATGACATCAGGGTTGAGGGAAGACAGAGAAGGAAGGGATGAATGATGTATATTGCATTGAAACAGATGAGGGAGAAATCTGTTTAAAAGGGACATATGAATGGGTATTCTTGTCATTACAGAAGTCCAGAGTGAAGGCTGCATAATGAAGAGGACTTGGGGGGCGGGGGAGAGGGACTGCATAACAATGAAAGAGTTTTTCTTTTCAAGGAGAAGAGTGATTTGGGGGGAGGGGGTGGGCAGGGAGAAAAGTGCAACAATGAATGACTGCAAATTCTAAGTCTCTGTAAACTTTCATTAAAATTAATAAATGATTTTTTTTTTACTAAATGATTTTTTAAAAAAAGAATTGGTCAATGCTTGACCATTTCAGGAGATAGCATACAAGCAAGGCTGGTTGTTTTAAAGGAAGAAGACCGAACGGCTCTGAGGGGGCTGATTTAAAAAAAAAACCCAAAACACCAAACCAACAACCAAAAAACCCCAAAAACCACAAGGAAAAAAAACCCACTAAAAAAAGCCAGTCTCCATTAATTGAAAAAATATCAATATAGAAGTTTTAATAAATGGATGCACCACTAAACACAACTGCTCATTCACTCATTTATGCCAAGAAAATTGACAAAACAAGGTCATTGTACAAAAGAATTGGCCAACCACTGCAAGAGATTTATATATCTGTGGCAATTCCAAAGGAAGGTGATCGAAAAGTATGCAGAAATTAACAAATAGAATAATTAAAATTACATACAAGTAAAATTTTGCTGGAAATAATTCAAAGTCAGTTGCAACAATGTATCAACAGGGAGCTGCCTGCCAGAAATTCAAGCCAATTTTGGATGACGATATAAAATGAGAAATATTATTAATGCCAGATGGAACATGGCTGAAGACAGCTAATACTTTAAAAGTAGTTGCCTGTATTTTATTGAATGTGTAAAACAATGAACTGTATGGATTGTAAAGAAATTATGAATAATATTGTGAAGAATTAGAATTACAGAACATTTAATTGTTCTCCTACAGAACCTATAAATAGACTAATAAGCCATCATTAGGTAGAAAAACAGTTTAAGAAAGGGTAGGAAAGGTGTATGTCAGAGCTATAAAATCCTCCCATGCTTGGTCAGTTTGACTGCTGAGAAAATATTCCAAAATGTGGGACTGAGAGAAGAATTCAGCATCAGATTTGGAGGAAGACTCATCAACAACCTGCAATACGCAGATGACACAACCTTGCTTGCTAAAAGTTAAGAGGTTTTGAAGCTCTTACTGATTACGATCAAAGACTACAGCCTACAGTATAGATTACACATAAACGTAAAACACAAATCCCCATAACTGGACCAATAAGCAACTTCATGATCAATGGAGAAAATACTGAAATTGGCAAGGAATTCCTTTCACTCGTCTCCACAATCAACATCTAGGGAAGCAGAAGTCAAGTAATCAAAGGCTGCACTCATGGGGAAAACCTGTTGGGAAAGACCTCTTTTTAAATACATTTATTTTATACTGTTATTTGAAGGAAGGTCTAATTAATTTTTCATTCTGTAACATTAATTTCAATAACTACACTGTGATTCATTGACCCCTTCCTCCCTGTGACTCTCATTTCCATCAGTCCTTCTATACCTCTCTGTATCTTTTCTTTCCTAGAGATATTGTGTGCACCTCATTCCTTACTAATGTTTTTGTTGTTAAGTGCCATCGAGTCGAGGTGACTCATAGTGACCCTATGAAGGAAAGTCCTCAACACTTGTGTGACTTTCATCCTCTCTCCACGTTCATAGGGTTTCCGGAGGCAAGCTATTATGGAAGTGGATGCCACTCCTGCTTCCAATATTGTTTTAATCGGGGAGCTCCACCCAACACCGTCCACCATGGGGAACCATTCTCACATTTGACTCATCAGTGTCACAGTGTTCAGCTTCACAGCAACCACAAGTTACCTCTATACGGCAAGTGGACACACCAGGGCTATACGACCTACAAGAATATTTGACCAAAAACAATGAAAAACCGGCCTGAGGGCCATGGACTAGAGTCACCCACCTTGGGCTTGGTAGCCTCACTTTCGGTCCAGTAGGCTAACTGGTTTCTATCTGTAGTTAAGTGCCGTCAAGTTGTAGGTGGCTCACAGCAACCCTATGAACTAAAGTCCTCGACACTTGCGTGACTTTCACCCTTTCTCCAGGTTCATAGGGTTTCCGGAGGCAGGCTATTTAAATACATACTATTCACTAATGTTCCCCTTCTCCCTTCCCATCTCTGATAACCATCCAAGAAGGATTCTAGAAAAGATTTCTTTAACGTATTAAAAGGCAAAGCTATCACTGTAAGGATTAAGCTGTGTCATACTCAAGCCTTGATATTTTTAGTAGTTGTCTCATCTGGCCTAATGGCAAGAAGCTGCACTGCAATCCCAAAAGCGCATGGTTGTAATCCACCAGCTGCTCCATGGCAGAAGGATGGGCAAACCCCATGGGAGGGTCAATTATGGGTTGGTTCCGACCCAATGATACACAACAACAACAACATATGTATATGGAATAGGCCCATGAATAAGGGAAATCAAGGAAAAACTAATGTCTCTAAAGGATGGTGTTAGTGAAGACTATTGAATATGTCACAGACTTTCAAAAGAACCAAGAGATCTGCACAATGCTGTTTAGAATCAAAGAGTATTTGTCTTCGACTCAGAGATGAGAAGGCCAAGAGGGAAACGGCACTGTTGGCTCCACGTGCCAAGAAAAGTTCTCCTTTTCCGTACAAATCTGATCACGCCCTTGCCAGCTTCAAAGCCTTTATCATCAGCTTCTCATTTCTTTCAGGATAAAATTGAAGGCCTTGAAGGTAATTGCATATAAGTGCTCCTACCTTCTTCTCCTCCAACTCCACAGCTCTAAAGCCTCAACTCTTCTTCAGTCATCCTTACTCATTGTCCAGCTCTCAGATGCACAGCAAGTGATTGGAAAAAAACATAGCTTGACTCGGGCACACTTTAGTCCTCAAGCTAACATCATTGCTCCTCAGTCATGTGGAGAGGTCCCTGAAGGCTGACTTGGCCAGTCTCCTGATCTCCCAACTACTAGTATCAAGGGTACTGATTAAGGATCCAAGTAAGATGAAGTCATTGACAGTTTCAATCTTTTCCCCATCTATCATGATGTCGTTTATTGATCCGGTGGTGAGAATTGTTGTTTTGTTGGCATCAAGATGCAATCCATTTTGAAGGCTGCAGTGTTTGAGCTTCAGCACCAAGTGCTTCAAGTCCTCCTCACTTTCAGCAAGCAAGGGTATTGACGAGTCCTCCTCTGATCCCGATGCCACATTCTCTTTCATAGAGTCCAGCTTCTTAAATAACTTGTTCAGCATGGAGATTGGATAAGTATGGAGAAAGAAATTGGCACTGTGGTGTTGGAGAAGAGTACTGAAGATCCCACGGGCGGCCAAAAGAACAGACAGATATGCCTTGGAGAAGGTGCAGTCAGGGCGCTTCTTGGAGACCAGGACGGTGAAGCTTCATCTTGCATATTTGTGCATGTTACTAAGACAGGCTACTCCGTGGAGGGAGACATCATGCTCAGAAACGTGGAGGGATGATGGAGGAGAGGAAGACCCTCAACCAGGTGGACTGACACAGTGATCTCAGCAAAGGGCTTGCGTGGCTCAGAGGCTGCGAGTGTGACACAGGATAGGACAGGGTTCAGATCTGTTGTCATAGTCTTCCTGAGTCATACTTGATTGGATGGCACTGAACACCAACAACAAAAGCCTTCCCTAGTCAGCTGCCAATGAAACCAGGCCCCTGAACTCTCCTGCTTCGTCTTGCCCCCAAGCTTCTGCTCCTGGACTAAAAGGCTGGACTTGCCAGGAAAGTCCTGGAAGGCTTTAGTCTTTCAGTCTCAATTCAAGTAGTCTGTTCTTTGAGAAGGATGTGCTGGCCTCCCACCGGGCACTGAGAACAGTTGATAGAAACCAAAACAAATCCACAGCCTGTGGGTTAAGTCTAACTTTGCTGGGTTTATGAGGCTGTAAATCTTCACAGGTGGAGACCACGCATCCTCCTCCTGAGGGGCACTGGGTGGATCCAAACCAGCAACCTTCAACATAGCAGCCCAACACAATACACACTACACGAGGGCTCCTTAGCTCTTGATGGAAAGCACTATTTCAATATATACGTATGTCTGTCTCTTTCAATTGACAGTATAATCGTTAGAGACTGGGATGATGACTGGTTGGATCACTGTTGAGTCCCCAGCAATGCCTGGCGTATAGCAAAAAAGGCTAATCAATAAGTGGTTGCAATAAAACAAGACCCAAGTATTCAAGTACAATGAGAGTATTATTACTTTAATCAAGTCTGTAAGGACAATGTTAAAAAAAAAAATCTCTCCAAAAAATAACAATAGGAAGCCTCAAAAAGCAACCTCATTGCCATGGGATGGAGTCAACTCACAGCTGACACTCCAGTGGATTTTTCAGAGGCTGTAAATCACATGGAGGAGATTTCCCTCCTTTCTCCTCTGGAACCATTGGTGGATTTGATCCATCAGAGAGGTGTGAATGTGCCTTCCTTACAGACAATACCACTAGAGTGCCCCCATGATAAGGAATAAAACACCGTCAAATGACCAGTTTCCTCCAGCTAACCAATATCCACCAACTACAAAGAGCTGATTCGACAAAAAAAAATCTTTGTAAATACATGCAAGTCATAAAGTAAACAATACATTAAAAAAAAGTTACCATCAACTCAATTGAAACTCATTACAACCATGTGTTTTGGAGAGAACTGTTCTCCACAGGGTTTTCTGATTTGGGAAGCATCTCATCAGCTCTTTCTTTCAAGGAAATGTGGGTGGACTTAATCAGCCCACCTTTTGATTAGTGGTAGAATTTGTGTTCATGAGAAAACTGTATTTGGAGCAGGAAGCTGTCATCAGAACAGAGCAGGGAAACTGTACATGGCTCAAAATCAGGAAAGGAACATGTCAGGGATGCATCCTATCTCCATACTTTTTAAATCTATATGTGGAACAGATCGTCTGAGAGGCTGGACTCTGTGAGGAGGAATGTGGCATCAGGATTGGAAGACTCATCAACAACCTGCGTTATGCACATGACACGATTTTGCTCGCTGAAGCTAAGGAAGACCTGAAGTATCAGTTGCAGAAGGTCAAGGACAGCAGCCTTCAACATGGATTGAGGATCAACAGCAAGAAGATAAAGATTCTCTCCACTGGGCCAATAGACAGCACCATGATGGGTGCAGAGGAGACTGAGTTTGTTAACAGCTTTAGTTTGCTTGGCTCCACAATCAACACTCTTGGCACCAGCAGACAGGAAATCAAAAGACGAATTGCATTGGGAAAATCTGCTGTCAGGGACCTCTCTAAAATGGTAAAGAGCAATTATGCCAATCTAGAGATTAAGGTGCTCCTGATCCAGGCCATAGTCTTTACTAGACAATAAATAAGGATGACAGAAGACGGATTGATGCCTTTGAGTTGTGGTGGTGAAGAGTATAGAACATATCACCGACTGCCAAGAGAATGAATAGGTTTGTCTTGGACAGGAGTGAAACTAAGTCGTTTCTTGGAGACGAGGATTTTGAAGCTCTGTCAGACATACATTGAGCTTGTTGCCAAGAGGGTCTAGATGTTGGAGAAGGTCATCATGTTTAGAAGGGTGGAGGGACAGTGCAGGAGAGGAAGATCCCAGCTGAGGAGGATTGACACAGTAACTGGGCAATGGGGACAGTGAGCCTGGCTCAGGACAAGGCAGGCTTCAGAGCTGTTGTACACAGGGTTGCTATGAGTCACAGGAGACTCGATGGCACTTAACAACAATAGAGGGCTTAGTCGTTTGCACTAATTGCATTCATGTTAGGCAGGAACCACCTCGTTGCACAATGCACAGGACTGCAAATTCTTGTCAAAGGAAAGCAGGACACTGGCGTCTGTCTAGGGGAGCACATGCAGGCACATCTCATGAGTGCTGAGCCTTCCCTGGGGAGCACTCATTGCCGTGGGAATGGTGTTCTGGTGATATGCAAGGATGCAGTCTAATGAATCCCGGCAGTGGAGGAGATCCAGGGTCCATTTTCAGCTGAGGGGCCTCAGACAACTCACTGCACCTCTCTGAGTATTAATTTAATGAAATTAATATTTATCAAGAAAAAGTAAAAAAGAACACACACACACATACACACACACCAAAATAAAATAACCCAACCAAAACCTAGTAAGACAAGAACAAAACTGCCAACACCTATAGAAACATGTTATTGTTGTTATATAACCACTGTCGCTGTTTTGATTGGTAGCATCATTATTCATGACTTCAAGAGTTTGTCCTCTTACAGTCAATCATTTGTCAATATTGTTTCAATTTCACTGGCCTGAAGAAAAACACTATACCTAAAATGAAAACAATTTCATCACTATTGCAAATAGTCATTTGTTAAATCTAATATTGCTTAAAGCTCTGGTGGCACGGTGGGTTAAATGTTGGGCTGCCAAGCCAAAAGGCCTGTGGTTTAAATCCTGCCTCTTATTGGGAGAAAAATGGGCAGTCTTTGCCCATTAAGTTTGTTATTGTTGTTGTTGCTATGTGTTGTTGAGTTGCTTAAGACTCATAGCTACCCTATGCACAAATACCCCTGAAACCTGCTCTGTCCTGTGCCAACCTCACTGTCTCTGACACACCCACCCTCAATAACAGAGTCACTGAATCAATCCATCTCTTCGAGGGTTTTCCTCTCCTGCACTACAGTCTTGGGAACCCACTGGAGGTGGTTCTGAGCTAGAATTGCCTCGGTGGGTAGCATATTTAATTTGGGATTTTGTTTTAATATTGGTTGTTATGAACCAGCCACTTTGAACCATTATGTGTGGGGTTTCAGAGGCAGGAAATCCATGGAGCAGCTGGTGCGTTGGAACAACACATCTTTGGGTTAGCAGCACAACTTTGTACCCACCCCGAAGTCATTAGTATAACTCCTTACTATTGTTTCGTGTTTTTTTATTATAAATATTAGCATAATCATTTATTGCCCAGAGCAGTCCTGTGAGGTGAGTAACATCCTATGTCCAATTTATAGAGGAAGTCAGTGAGATACTAGAAAATTAAGTCTCATCATTTTGGAAGCAGGAGTGGCAGCCACTTCCTAAACAACATGCCTCTGGAAACTCCATGAACTTTGAGAAATGAAGATTGTTAGAGAAAGGCTCCAGGTCTTTTGTCGCTATGAGTGGTGCTCGACTCAATGGCAGTCAACAACAGCATCTTATACTAGCGATACTATTCAGAGCAAATGATTACATGACACTGACCTTGCATCAGCATTGTTCTCACATGCTTTATTATGTTAACTGATGTGATTCTCCTAACAACTCTATTCAGCAGTGACAGCATGCCCATCATTCTCCCACCCGGGCCTCCTGAGACCCAGAAAGGATGTGATCCCCCCACATGACACAGTGAGGAAGTGGCAGAGCTGACATTTGCAGCCAGGCAGTCTGTACCCAGAGTCCTCTCTGTCCATCTAATGCTCTCTTAACCTTTCTGTCATCAAGTCAATGCACAGCGATCCACAGGACACAGCAGAACTGGCCCATAACCTCCCAAAGGCAGCTGGTGTGCTCAAACCACCGGCCTGTCAGACAGCAGCCAAGTGCTTATCTGCCCACTGTATCAACCAAGGCTTTCAGATGCAATGCTACCCTGATAGCTATTTAGGGAGCTCTGGTGACACAGTCCACAGGGAGCTGCACTGCTAACCCAAACGCAGCACCTTTCTGGTGGTTCAAAACCACCAGATGCACTGAGACAGAAAGATGGGCCATCCCTTCAACTGCCTGCCTCGGAAAATCCACAGGACGGCCTGCTATGGTTTGGTTGGCAAGGAAGTGGTGAGTTGTGTTGCTAATTCAAAGGTCACACCTCTCTGGCAGTTTGAGCCCATAATTGGCTCCTGGAGAGAAAAAAAAAATAATAAAAAAATAAAAAAGACAATCTCCTCTCTTGTGATTTACAGCCTTGCAAACCCAGGAAGGGGCAGTTATGAAAGAATGGTCTTTTTGTGTGTGTGACCTTTTTGTAGTTCTTCAGATATCTAAGCGAATGTTTTGGATAGATGTTCGTTGTCGTGTACCCTCGAGTGGGAGGTGAGCCATAGCTGACTCTGCAGCAGGTTTTGAGAGACATTAAATCGTATGGGAGGAGACTGCCCATCTTTCTCCTGCAGAGCAGCTGGTGGATTCGAACAGTGTGCTTTCACATTGGCAGTCCAACTTCTTACCACTAGGCCACCAGAGCTCCCTAAATCAATGTCTACTTATTACCAAGTACCGCTTGAATTTTATTTCCCCTCAAATTGAAGAACAATTGAGTGCCTTTTATACCAAACAGTGCAGCATTTCCTAGTGACCCTGTGTCAGTGCAAAGGTTTCCATCTCTTAGCAAGTCAGCTTCTGGTTTTTATTTCTTTTTTTATGAATGGGTGTGGGAGCTTACTTTTAGATAAGGGCTTGTCAAATATCATTTTGTCAGTTTTGGTTTGTGGTTTTGACTGGTAAGTGTTGTGTAGCTGGAACTTGTGTCAATCCCTCTTTTAAATTTGATGTTTAATCTGTTCCATTGTTAAGTACAACAGAGTTAAAACCCACCCAAATGCTGACTCCTCCAGCAGATATTCAGAAGTAATAAAATCTCACAGGAGAACGTCCTTCTTTCTCACCTGGAGTAGCCGGTGGATTAGAACCATGTGCCTTTGGGTTGGCAGTGCAACTCTTTACCAGTAGGCCACCATCAATCCCCTATACGCTCCAAACTGATGCCAACCCCATGAACTTAGTGTATGCACTGTAATGTGACCAATGCAGATTACAGCTGAGATGAGGGAATGTTTGACTACAGATCTTTCTCTCTCTCTCTCTCTCTCTCGTACAGTTGAGTTAGAACCGACCCATAGCTGACCCTGTGACAGGTTTTCAGAGGCAGCTAATCACACGGGAGGAGGAGACTGGCCATCCTCTCACAGAGCAGCTGGTGGCCTCGAACTGCATGTCTTTGAGATTGTAGTACAGCTTATTGCTGCAAATCAGAACTCATGTATTTTATTCTGTGCTTATTTTCACGCATTTTTTTAAAAAAAATCATAGTACTTATTAAAAACACACGTGATCATGTTTAAAGCTTGCACCACTTAGGATGAACAAGTATTTTAGAAATGTAAGGTTCATCCCTAAATCAAAACCCTATACCTAAGCAGGATTTAAACTACAATATAGCTGTGCAGTGCTGTATTGTCTTTTGTCCAGTTCAGAATAAAGTTGTTTCTTATCTACCCATCTGCTGTGCTTCTGTAGCTGTCCAGAGATGCCTGGTCTCATACAGGTTGAAAGAAAAAAAGTCCAATCCTGGCCCTCGGCTGACAATTCCTATCCTCTACCACAGAGCGTGTTTGCTCATATATTTGTCTCCATTCCCCCACCTAGAATGTCCTACAAGTACTCACACTTTGGTGGGTGGAACTTCTCATGTACCAGCCATTATTCTAAGAAAGTTACCTATATTGGTTCTTTAAACCCCTATTTTACAGATGCATTAAGGAGAGAGAGGGAGAGGGAGAAAGAGAGAGAGAGAGAGAGACTTACTAAATGCACTGAGAAATGTGGGAGCCAGGATTGGAACCCAGACCAGCAAGCCCAATAGTCTGTTCTAAGGACTCAGTAAAACTACCCTTGAGAACTAGTAAGAGAACAGTGACTGTCAGATTCGTGGCTGAATGCTCAGGTGCTCAATATATTTGATGATTGACTAAATGATCCTTTAACTCATCTGCCTCCCCAAATACTCGACTCAGTTCACGCTGACCTCAGCCTTGCAGCTTGGCTGGCTTTGACAAAGTAACTTCCCAGCCCTTTCTTCAGCTTCCCAATAGAGATGACCTCTTGCTTTCCTTTGGCTTACGTTCATGTCACGGACTCACGGACTCATTTGATGATCAATCCGTATTCACTGAATGAGTCTCTCACTTGTATCAGAACTGTTGGTGGTGGATTTGAACCACATGCCTTCAAGATTGAAGTGCAGCTTCTTACCAGTAGGTGACCAGTTGTTGTTGTTATATGCTGTCGACTCACCTGAGACTCATATCGACCCTACATACAACAGCCCTAAACTCTGCCCTATCCTCTGCCAATCTCACCGTCTCTGACACACCTACTCCCACTACCCCAATCACTAAATCAATCCATCTCATCGAGGGTCTTTCTCTCCTGTGCTGTCCCTCCACCATCCCAAGCATGATGTCCCTGTCCAAGGAGTCCCTCCTTGCAACATGTCCAAAGTATGTCAGACGAAGCCTCAGGATCCTTGCTTCTAAGGAGCAGCCTGGCTTCACTCTCTCCAGGAGCTGCCGCTAAACACTCTCTGGAGGGTCAGCTATGGGCCAGTTCTGAGTTAGAGAGTAAAACCCATTAGCAGGAGAGCTGTAAAGGGTCTTGGATTTTTAGTGGGAGAGTGGTGGGAATTGTAGGGTCGTTGCAATGAAGACTATGGGGACTGATTCAATAGTTACAGCCTCAATAAAGGATGGGTAAGTGAAGAAGAGGTTTGCCAAGGATCTCGACCAGAATGTGGCTTTGGTCACCGGACAGATTGCTGCACGCCAAGTGAGGAATCCAGGGACAGAAGGTCTGGTGGAATGTGGATGGAGGAAGATGAGGTCGAGATTTGCACACGTGTGCAAATCTCATGTTGGATTTTTGGGGTCTGGCATGTTGTGGGATTTAGTGGCTCGTTGCAAGTGAAGACTTTGCAGTCCACCAGTGGACAGAGGCCACCTGTAGGCAGGTGGGTGGAAGGAGAGGAACAGAGGCGCCAGGTGGGCGAGTGTCCTGGGGGCTGAAGAGTTAGGTGGCAGTAAGGTGATAAGGCCCATGGGTGGACAGATTAGGACTGAGCTTTCAAAGGGGTCCGTGCGCATCAGAAAGCTCGCTCCCATTCACTGACCATTCATTCATTGCCGAGGTCACATTCGTACCAGGCCAACCCCTCATTCCGACGTGAGGAAGCCCAGGTTCCAGGCATGACTCCTCTAGCCAAGGCAACTCCTGTCTCCCATGGGACGAGGCTGTCCCCGAGGCTTCCGAGCATGTCCCCGGGGTCCCCCCTCTCAAAGCCCCACTCACCGCGCCGGAGGGTCAGTCCCCCCGTCAAGCCCGCCTCCGAATCGATCTCCTCATCGTCTCTGCCATTGCCCCTCCGGATCGGGGGTCCCAAGCTGGGTCAGCCCGCCTCGCACCCCACTCAGCGGCCCCTGGCTCCCCGCAAGCCGCGGGGCACCGCCGTCAGTCGCACCGTTGAGTTTTTCAATCAAATCCTCCCAGGCCATCAACCGGCACCGGTTGAACCAATCCCAGCACGTCTTCCTACTCCCGTCGGGAAGCTTCAGCCAATCAGAAGCGGCCGTGTTGCGGAGTGGCTATACCCATAGCAACTGGTGACGCCAGCGGGAGTTGCTACAGCAACCAGAGAACGCGCTGGGTCTAGCGCAGGGATGCTGGGAGGAGGAAAGGGAGGTGATGCTGAGAGATGGAATGCAGCCACCTACCTGCCTGACCTGGTCCTGGAGCTGCACGTTGTGGGCAAAGTCGCCCAAACTCTGGATTTTTCTGGGTTTGAGGTGCCCAACATTTTGTAATAAAATAGACAGTCTTAGGGTTGCTTTTAAGAATTTCTGTGGATAAATCCTCCCCCACAGCAAACATGCCATTGAAAAGAAAACCGTGTAGCATGTCAGTTTTCAAAAACATATTCAGTTATTGAAACTAAATGGGTATGAGAATATGATTTATTGGAAATAAAAGCAGCTTGAGATTCAAGAGATCTATAAAGAATCTTTCACGTATCAAGTCTTCAGGGCCTTTGGGCAAAGTGGTTTTGTCTTTTGTGAGAGTAAGTTCTTTTAGAAAAAATTTTAAATTTTCATTTAAAAAAATAATTTTATCTTTTAAAAGGTATTTTATGTCCCATTTCTTTTTAAAAACGAGTATCTATCTACGGAATGCTTTTTGGGGGTGACAGGGTTTTCATATACTTGATATTGTTTTATTTGCACATCACAATTTCATCTAGTAATGGTTATTCTAGTTTTGATTTGTTAAGTGGACAACCACGTTTCCTACATCACCCAAGACTGCAGAGCTTAGTAAGTGAAGCAAGATACTAATTAACACAATTTGACTCTAGAGCTCAAAGTCAACTTTGGGAGGGGACAGGGAGGGTAAAATGTGCAACAATGAATGAAAGAAAATCTATCTTTTCTGTAAACTTTTGTTAAAATGACAACCAAAATATTTTTAAAAAGGATATTGATGCTTTCTACATAAAATCATTGTACATTTAAAACTGTGAGTGGATTGGTGCATCAGCAATTCTCCTTAACTGTCCTCTTTGTTCACTCCTCAACACAATCGATTTCCTGTTCCCTTATCTTTTCACTTAATTGTTGATTTGATCACATACTGGTTTTAAGAAGGGGACTGGTAGTAGTGATTAATACCTTTTTATGTGTTCCTCTATTTCACTAAAAAGTGTACCAGGATTTACATTTGGTTTGAGACTGAAAAAACTATTTCTGATCTCAGAGAGTCCTCTGTTCTCAATTGTTTCAGTGTGTCTGGTTATTTTCTGTTTTGTTATTTGGTTTCTAAGTGAGAATCTGAATTCTGCTCCACACTTTTTCTCTCCTATCTCCTATCCAGGACCAAATACTATGACCCAACTGAGAGCAGTCTTTGTTCACATACTTGTCCTCTTTGTTTCCTGAAATGAAATTCAGATACTATAAAACACACAATTCAAAACCATATTTAAGAACAAAATAACAGCAATTTAAATATGAATAGAAATATGCAGGATCAATGAAACTGAAAGAAACCATCCAATCCAACCTATTATTTGAATGCTGTGACTACTATACAAAATAATCTCATCTTCTGATCTCTCAAGATAGAATTAAAAAACAAAACAACTCTCATAATAAAGCAACAAGTCACAACAAAAAAATCAAATCTCTGTAAATTTTCTTTTTTAAAAAAATGCATTGGAGTTTAAACCATTTTCTGATGGGCAAGAAAATAAATCTTTTTCCTTCTGTCACCTTTCTATTGAAAAAAGTCATCTCATCCGAGTCCAGCAAACTGACAAATGCCATACTCCTAAGAGCCATCAATAAGCAAGCAAGCATATGTGCAAGTTATAAAATAAGCAGCAACTTGAAACATCACTCCCACCAAATGACAAACTGACTGGTAAGTGATGCACCTCTAAAGATCAAACCATAAAAATAGGCAAGCATACATGTATCATGGGATGGGGCCAATCACCACTAGGCCTATGGGCAACATCATGACAGATGCAGAAGACTGAAGTTACCAATGAGTTCACCTTGCTTGGATCCACAATCAACACTCTTGGGAGTAGCAGTTAAGAAATCAAGAAACTTATTACATTGCGTAAATCTCCTGCCAAGGATCTAAGGTGTTAAAAAGCAATGATGTAGGGGAGTTCTGGTGGCCTAGTGGCAAGAAGCTGCACTGCAATCCCAGAGGTATGCGGTTTGAATCCACCAGATGCTCTGCTGAAGGAGGGGCGATCTCCTCCTGTACCAGTCAGATCCAATTTGACGGTACACCAACACACACATGAAAAGAAAATAAAAGCAGATGTCAGTTTAAAGAATAAGGAGTGTTTGATTCAAATCATGGCCTTTTTAATTAATTACTATGCATCTAAAAGTTGGACAATGGCTGAGGTAGGCAGAAGAATCATTGATGCTTTTGAGTTGTGGTATTTGAGAGTACTAAATACCCCATGGACTTCCAAAAGAACCAACAGCTATGTCATGAAGAAAGTGTAATCATGCTGTTCCTTGGAGTCAAGGATGGTAAAGGTTCGTCTCACGTATTATGTGGTCAGCAGGGACCAGTCCTTGGAAAAGTGTAGGGCCTGCAAAGTAAAGGAGGACCTTTGCAGAAATGGATCAACGCAGTGATTGTAGCAACAGACTCAAAGATTATCAGAAATGATGAGGATAGCACAGGAGAGGGCAGGGAGCAGACGTTTTTCATAGGCTTGCTATGAATTATACTTGACGGCACCTAACAACATAATTTTTTTTAAAAAGTGCTTCTGGGGGAGGAGGTGGGTAGGGAGAAAAGTGCAACAATGAATGACTGATCACCCTAAAGTTTCTGTAATCGTTCATTAAAATTAATTTAAAAAACTAAAAAAAAAAAAAAATTAAAAAGCGCGTCTAAGTTCTGTAGATGGAACTTTATTAGTGTGTGCCCATGCACGCACACATATACAACTTTCTCATGCAAATTCCAAAATCCCAAGATCCCTTTGTTATCCCACTCCCAAAGGTTAGTAAATTCATGATGGGAAACCAGAAATCTTCTAGTGCAGAAAATGCAGGTGGAAGGTCTTAGACATGCCGAACAGAAAATAAAGAACATCTGCTACTCAATAAAGCTCATAATAGAGTGTTTTAAAAAACTACATTAGGATGTGAGTTTGTAAGAGTTAAATATCAGGGGGAAAAAAGAGTTAAATATCAGCACACAATTTAATAAGTAAGATATAACAAAATTTCTATACAGATGCATCTTAAAACAGGAGAAATAAGGGAGCTCTGGTGGCTTAGTGGCAAGAAGCTGTACTGCAATCCCAGAGGTGTGCCGTTTGCAGTTTGAATCCACCATATTACTGTGCTAGAGGAGGGGCAATCTCCTCCTGTACCTGTCAGATCTGATTTGATGGTATATACAAAAAAAAAAAAAGGAGAAATAACAAATAAAGACTTTTAAAAATTTTTTACGATAGCTTTAATTCCAGTATTAACGACCAAAAAGTCATCATGAAACAGGCACTGTATTATTTTCTTTGTTTAGCATTTCCTCTTATGTGTTTTCCTTCAACCAGCTGCATAGGAATAGTGGTAGTGGTGGGTCCTCTCCAGTCACCCCTGATACATTCTACTCATGTTCTACAAGGGAACACAACTGCCTGATCCTGGATTATCTTCCCAACCTCTGCTGTGTTCAGGACGTTGTAACCACTGCCAATTCATCTTGCTGAGTGTCTAGGAGGCAGGAAAACAAGAAGTGCCCATTTCCCTCCACAACTCCTCCAACCATCCCGACACAGGAAATGCAATGACCACAACTAATTCAGTAGACTTTTATTGCTTGTTCAACTTCAATAACATTTCAAAAAAATAGTTTTCTTCTAACAATTATGAAATAAATTTGAAAGGCGGGATCATTCACATTACAGACTTGTTAAGAGATTGTTCTTTATATAAATGAAAAATATCAGTTCTCCATTTAAAAGGTTTCATTTCCTTTGGACTGTATTACAAAAAATATTACCACTGTAATTATAAAAGTCATAAAAATTAGAACTGTTCTGTGAAATTACACTTCAAGTTATCAAATATTATATAAAGGAACGATAAAATTCAAATCTGTTTATTTAAACACAGTAAACATTGGAAACAAATCACATCTCCCCACGCCCGCCAAAACAACAATCTTGAATAAGAACGAAGCCATAAGAGAAAAGTCACAACACAAAATCAAATCTCAATAAATCAGATTGTAAAAACAACAAACAAACTAGGGCTTAAGCAATCACCGTAAGCCAGCTGTGGAAGTTGATACATACAAATTTAATTTAAAAATCATCTTCAGGCTATTTCATTTCCAACTGTATGCTTTCCAAGAGTGGACATTTACTATACTTCCTGGAAGATTAGAAAAGACTAATTTCCATGAAAATCAGTTTTGCATTTGGAATACTATTCGAATTTGAATGTCCTGTAAAAGTCTTTACATTTCACTTTCTACGAAATAAATAATTGCTGGAGTAGATGGAGGGGAGGGGAAGACATTTCACATATTGGAACTGCACAAGAGAACAAATGATAAGATCTACATAAATAAATTTAAAACATTGCTATTTAATATAAACATCTGTGAATGACAATGCTATTATCAATGGCTTACACATCCAAGACCCATGCACTTTCTGCAGGACTGACCTGTTAAACTACAGAGCATTTTACAGCACGGGCGTACAGAAAAATCCTTTAAAACGCAAATTATGGCATGATATCTCAGTTTCAGAAACCATTTGTTGTTACAGAGTTTTGAACCTGCCTTGTGAGGAGAAAAATGAAAAACTATTATCTATACACACAGATTTTGGATATATGGAAGAAAAAGAATTTGTGTGTGTGTGTGTATCTGTGTGTGTGTGTGTGTGTGTTGGAGGAAAATAAAAACAAACCAACACGGTCCCTTTGAATGGTAAAGGAACCTGCTTCAGAACAAAATGCATGCATTAGCACATACGAAATTCTGTCCTACAGAGAAGTTGGCAAATAGGAACATTGGTATGCTACAACTTTTCAACAACTGTTTATCGCTCAGGCAGACACACACACACAGGCACACACACTCATTACAAAGACTATGTGCTTCACTTCTGTGTCTCTCATTATTAAAGACTAAACAGAATTGTCCTTTTCTAAGAAAAGTTTTGTGTTTTTTTTTTCTTTCAAAACCTGCTATTTTAGAGTAAAATAGCACTCAAAAGAAAGGAAAACTTCAGAGGGTCAACGTCAGAATTCATTCTAGTCTCTGTAAACAGACGTCTATAAATAAATAAAATAGGGTGGACAGCAGACTATCCTGAGGGCAGCTCTAGGGCCAGGGCTTTCAGTAGCACTAAGCTCTATCCCTGGAAACGAAGGGAACTAACAAAGTGCAGGGCTGTTTGATTTTATTTTGAAAATGGAGTATGTACAGGTTTAATTATTTTGCATCTTGAGGTAAATCTGTCCACAGCAATTACTACTGCACAAGTACACCTGTTTAAGGCAATATCTGGAAACAGACGTAGCAAATTCTAAATCCTTCACTGTCTTGCAATGAATGCTATCCATGATGTTATTTTTCAAAATCAGTGGAACATCACCACCACATTAAAACAAGCAGTTAATTAGTTCAGACATGAGTTACCTTTGCTCATCAATGAAGTAGTCATTCTCAGATCATCTCGTACGTCAAGTAGTCAAAGGAAAAGGAGAAGTCATTGACAGTTAAGAAACCTAGTAAGAACATTTGAGTGCAAAGTATTCTGCAAGTCATGGTTTCTCTGGCACTGATAATTACTATACATAAGAAAATAAAATCACAGAAAACACTATGATCCCAGGTAGTTTGCAGTTTAAATGTTAAAAATCACTGCTTGTAAAAGAAGTATAATTCTTAACCCTTTGATATCCAGACACAAGCAAAGGACGTAAGGAAGTTTCTCGCTCGGGTCCATGAGGCGAGGTTTAAAAATAGCAGCAGATATTGGGGAGGGTGGAAATGATCATACTGCTGTGAATAAGAAGGAATCACTTCAGGAGAAGTACAAGCATCGTGAGTGACACTCTCTATCAACTGCCAACTGAGTCTCCTTTTCAGAAAGTACCAAATGATGCCAGCTAGGTTTCAGACTGAAAAAGCAGCTCTACTTTCAACCTCTTTTCTGAGGCTGATGCTGAATCCATCATTTTCACTAGACTCTGATAGGAAGGTCTCAAATAGGGAAGAATAGCTTAGCATGAATTATAAACACTTCAGACTTGGGGGGAAAAATCAACTCTTTTGGCATTTCTCATGATCCTCTATGAGATCAACTTGTCATACTTTTGTATTGTAATTACAAATGTTACAGGAAGTACTGGAATTTCACTAAAATTTTCAGCCCCATATTCCCGTCACCATTTTTTTAGGCTTCATAATACTTATTTGGTTTTGATTTAGTTATTCTCTTGCCAAATCAGTTTCACAACAACTCCATCCATCCAGTCCTCCAGGCTTGACAAGAGCAGTCTTTCTTTACCTTATGTGGAGCTAAAAGTATAGAAAAGATGACTAAAAAGATTAGCTGGGAGTTAAAAACAAGAGCTCGGAAAAACTTTTTAAGAAACTTAAGGAAGAAAAATCAAATACTGAAATAAATGAAGAATGCCATCAATCTGAGCTATACATTACATGTAAAATTTCCTTTGAAAATACAAATATGGCCGGACTTTTTATCAAAGGTGTAAAACTGACCAACTTTCTTTTAGGTAATGTGTCATAAATGCAGTGAGCACCAAATATTTACATTAACAATTTACTCAAATTTGCTCTGTTATCAAATGTTTTATAGTATTTAAATGTCACATCAATTAAAATAAATAAAAACATTTTAAAGTGAAATAATGAGTAGGTAACTATTAAATATCCTCTATACAATAGAAAGAATAAGATAAACATAAAACAAAGAGTAATTCTTAGTAATACAAAGTAATACTGATCACAAACCCATTTGAGAGAATCTCACTTCTGATCATATTAATCAGATTACTACTACTTATTATAGAAAAATAATCGAGAACTTGAACTTGATACAAATGAAGCAATTTTAAGTAAAAGACTGAAAAGGCTGAGAAGCACATAGGCATTCTAGGATCCCATATTTCACAACGAATTCCGGAAAAGGTCTAAAAAGACAATGAAAATGAACAAAACTGGCATTTTACAGCTTCAAAAATTCATTAGTAGTTATAACTAGGATGGAGGTCAAGTTAAAAACATCAGTTGCCATTTTACTTATCTCTTAGAATGGAAACCTAGATGAGGCGGTTTTTTTAAAAAAAGTCTTTAAAATATAAAGGTTAAATCTATAGTTCTTATCTAGAAAGTTCCTATTATTCTATACATTCACTCCTATGGCCAAAAATAAAGAACTCCCACTGCTTGTGAAACATGATGGACATCTAGATGAATGAAACACACACATCCATGTGCACACACACACACACACACATACACACACACACGCCACAGCACATTATCACCTGTCCCACAGCAATGGTATGAAGACTCCCTGTTATTCCCATAAAGCATTACATGAAATGATATAATACACGAAAGTTTTCAGAAACACGTTCAAAACTCAAGTAAAAAAAATTATAAATATACGAATAAAGTACATTATCACTGAAGACTGACATGAAGTGCCACCAGTGAATAGATATATCTGAAGAAAAGGAATTTAAACATATTTCCCAATATCTTTCTACTGCAGAACAGGAAAATAAAATCTATCAGAATAAATATCTCAACAGTAAGAATCATGTACCTCATTCTGAAGATCATCTCATTATATATAATCTCCATGGTGCTCACAAACTTCAGATCCTACTTCAAAATACCCACTGGTCATGCGTAAACAGCATGACGACAATATTGCTATATACAAGAACATATCACACACACAGAGCACACATATACATATATAACGCCTCTGGGTTCAATTCTATAATGAAGTTTCAGCATCCATGTATCTCTTCACTGGTTCATCTTCAAAATTTATTTTCACACTCACAGGTTTTTCAGGGCTATTTAAAACAACAAAAAAATGAGATGACTCAACAATATAAACTGATGACCTGTTATTACAGTATGCTATTTTGCTATCTTCATTTAATAAAACTAAACAGAATTAGCAAAGAAAAATATTCTTAAGTTTTTCTGAATGGGTATGTTTATCACTAGAATTCCTTTTTTTTCCCCTTAAAACAAAAGAGCTGCTCTTTATACAACTATTGCTTATTAACCTTATTGAATATATGGATAATTATAGCATGACTTTTATTTCACTAACAATTAACAAAAGTTGATGCTAATCATAGCTTAAGTTTAAAGTGAATAAAATAAAACAAATTTCTACAACTCTTCACCTGAAACTTGGAATACAAATATATATGATCAACACACATACTACGTCTTTTCAAGTTAGTAACAAGTGCAAATTGATGTTATGCTGTTTGGTTTAACGTCACACCAGAACATCTAGATTTTGAGGGAAACGTTTCAAGTATAAATCCATAGCTAGCTGCCTTCTTCTCAAGGCAAAACTAAATGAAAGGCTTCATAATTTTTAACATTTTTGTCTTAAATTGTATAGCCAAGACACTCTTTCAACTTCTGCCCGATTGTTTATTATTGTAAGGGCCTTTATTTTTTTTAATCATAATTATACTAACTTAGGCAATAGACATGGAAAAGATGTAGAAAAATGATGACTAACAAAATTCAAGCAATACGGAGTAAAGTAAAATTGTCATTACAATGCTAAAAGAAAACAAAAAACACTGATGATCAAAAAAATGATTAAAAAAAATAGACCATCTTAGACAATAATAATACATGTTGATGCAAAGTAAAAGATCAGAAGAAGGGTTCGAAAAGTGGGTAGGGAAAGGAGGAGAAATATCTAATCAGTGATTGATTATCAAGAAGTCCTGCTCACTGTTCATCCACTAATGGGTGGGGGAGGGGAGAAGGAACAGGAGATTTGATTTGATGAGACAGGAAGATAAAATGTATTGATCAACAGTAATTAATTATCTGAAGCACAATATACATGAATTATTGTACAAAACACAACCTACATTAATGAAACACAATGTATATGAAAGACTGGTTGCAAAACCAATTTAAACACAAAAGGAAAAAATATATTATCCACCAAAAAACTTTTTTTTCTTTGCTCATTAAGACAGCAACCAGTCATCAACAGCTACCTAATCGCCTGCATGGAAAAACAGATTTGATCTGATACCCAGCACTCAGCACATAAAATGTACACAAGAACATTTGTTTAACATGAATTTCTGAACACCCTGCATGACAGGACCTCAAGGGTGTCTAAGGGATTAAAGTTCTGGTGGGTATAAAAGTAGAAAGACTGGAGGGCTAAGACCTCAAAGTAAAGGTGAAAGAAAGAAAAAGAAAAGGAGAGGAGATTATATAACAAGACATAAAAGAAAATGGTTATATAACAGTTTCAAAACATGGTCCATTATAAAACTGAATAGCCTTCTTAAATCCATGAAAATTCATATCTTCTAGAAATATCTTCAAGAAAATACTGTATTGCATTCTTTTAAATATCTGAAGAAGAAATGGTATGCTAAAGAAGCAAGCAGATATTTGAGAAGGAATATAATCACGCTGCTCTTTTTTTCTTGGACTATCCAAAGAATGGTTGAGGCTCAGTGTTCAACAAAACTAGTTATTTAATCCCTAGTGACTACTTTTAAAAACACAATTTAGAATGTTTTCCATATATTATGTGTGTTCAATTTTTTTTTAGAAAGTATTTCAAATTCCTTATTTGAAATGTTGTTGTTACTGACTGCCTTTGAGTCAAGAACGACTCACAGCGACCCTGTAGCCCCTCTACAACTACTGACATTTATCAAAGTTCATAGAGTTTCTGGAGGCAAGTTGTTTAAGAAGAGTATAACACAAAGCCTGATCAGTACCTGTATTTGATTCCAACACACAGAAATACGGTAGGTAAGTAGACAGACAGACAGACAGATGGAAGGAGAGGAAGGCTGACTTGTGTTAAGGACAGACATACTTTTCCATAATTTTTG
>NW_006399777.1:19294255-19302040 GCF_000299155.1 Elephantulus edwardii | reverse complement strand
GAGGGTAGTGAGAATGGTACAGCAATGAAGGAATGAAAACCCAAAATCCCTGTAAATGTTCATTAATACTAATAAAATGTAATAATAAAAAAAAAAAAAAGGAACAGACATAAGCATGATGCTCACTTACTTATCTAGCACAACTACCTATCAGCAATCTGAATACTGGCTACAGTTATAAAAGGCGTAAACAGTGATAGCTACCTCGTGTTAGATCGGGTTACTTTGGCATTCTCAGTATTCATGGAAAGTGCCTTCCACTGCGCTGTTTTGGCCATTTCATCTGATATGTTAACAACTGAGGGATCAACACTGAGGAACAAACACACTTCTTGGTTAGTATGCAGTACTTGCAAAAGCATTAATACTGTCTTTCATATTATTTATGGAATACTTGCTTGCATTAATTTAAAACAGAAACAAAACCAAACCAAACAACCCTTTTGGCATGCACTTACCAGCAAAGTATCGGAACTATGACATTCTTTTATAAAGGCTACACACAGAACTTCCTAACAAAAATGAGGAGTTATTTCAATTAATAAGATTTATTCGTACATAGGTCACGGGACCTCAATTCAGAATTCAGTATGGGGCTTCACAACATTCATTAATCTAGAAGTAATCAGCAAAGATGATTTCTTGGCTATTAAAATACATTGCTGAAATAACATAAAGGAATAGAATATAACACACTTATTAAAAAATACAATCTAAACACAACTAGAAAACTTTTACAACAAGCACAAATGCCAACCTTGTTATATAAATACCCAAAGTATGTAAGATAAAAGAAAGATAATAGTTAAAACTAACTTACAACCTGATTGTTGCTCACACTTTTAAAAATCTTTAAAAATATTAATTTTTTTTAAAAACTAATTTTTTAAAAAAAAACCAGCAGGTAACAGGTACTTTAAAATGGAAAACAAAGCCCTTAAAAAAATACACCTCTAAAACCTCAACAGCTAACACGTAACCACAGAACAGTGCTTTGAGCTGGTATTCACATTTTTAGTGTGATCAAAGTCAAAACATTTTAAGTGACAAAGGTAACAATTTCTCTATTTCTAGGAAATATCACCAAAATTACATGGCGAGCTCTGGTGGCCTACAGGCAAGAAGCTGCACTGCAATCCCAGATGCTCTGCTGGAGAATGAGGGACAATCTCCTCCTGTACCAGTCAGATCTGATTTGATGGTACAGACAAAAGAAATAATAATAAAAAAAAATTAAAAAAAAATTGCTTTAAGATCCCAAATCCAGTAATAAATGATGACAGGCATAAAATAGTTAAATTTTGCACTCAAAGTTGTCAGTTACAGGTAATACACTGGTACAAAGTTAATACTGTAAAAAGATTTGCAGGCAGTTACTTCACCAAGAGAAAAAATAAATAGTTCATGCAAACAAGCGACAAATGCAAATGTCCAAAGACATGATGGTAAGGGAGCAGGGTGACGGTGGCTGGGCTAGCAATGACTCTGTCACCAAGGGGGGTTAAGTTTAAATCAGAATATTGCTTAAAACAGAAGATTTCAAAAGCGTAGTGCAGTCAGAGTCTAAAGAAATGTCGGTCTGACCAGATACTTCGCCCAGTCTTTTTAAAATGTACACAAAAGTTGGAAGTCTAAGTTCACAAATGTCACAGCCATCCAACCTGAAACTATTCTCATTCTGAATAAATGTTTATTTGCTTGGCTGCCAACTTCTAATAATTGAAGAAGAGAAATTCCTGAGTGTCCTCTTCTAAGTGAAGAACTTTCTGTTAATAGTAATACAGATTTTTCTTTAATATTTACCTCATTTTTCTCACAATACAACCAGATGGAAAAACTATGCCTAAATTAAATAAGGGGCTTCTCATATTCTACAGGGCTTTACAGTTTCCAATTAGAGAAAGGTGCCCTGTGTCTCTGGTGGTTCAAATCCACCAGGGGCTTCATGGGAGAAAGTTGAACAATCTCCTCCCATTACGATTTATAAGCCTAGAAAACAGGATTGAGGGTTGCAACAAGTGGGAACTGACTTGGCAGCAAGGAGTGAGTGTTAAAATTATAAAAGCCTTTAGACTAAATTTATACACTAAAGTGTATACATTCACTTGATTTTCATAACAAGTAATCATAATTAAAATTCTTGGAAATGACCAATTTCCTGGAATTCATAATGTTAAGCTGTTCCGTAAAGCAGGACTGATAACTTTTTTCCTCTCAATTTATTTATTATAATTTTTTATGTGTGTACTGAGGATCTGACTGTTCCAGGAGGCGACTGCCCCTCCTTCTCTAGCAGAGCATCTGGTGGATTCAAACCGTGTACTTCTGGGTTGCTGTGCAGCTTCTTGCCACTAGGCCACCAGAGCTTCCTAGGACTGATAACTATTTTTTTTAAAAAAAGATATACATTACACATGGAAGAATTCACACAGGAGAGAGACCTTATAAATACAAGGAATGTGAGAAACTTCCCTTGCTCAGATACCCTTACTAGACATGAATGGATTCACAAAAAGGAGATGTTAAAAGCATAAATAATGTAGAGAGCTCTGGTGGCCTAGTGGCAAGAAGCTGCACTGCAATCCCAGAGGTATGCTGTTTGAGACCACCAGAAGCTCTGCTGGAGGAGGAGGGGCAATCTCCTCCTGTACCAGTTAGATCTGATTTGATGGTACACAAAAAATAAGAAAATACATTAAAAAAATTAAAAAATGTAAATAATGTATGTGAAAAATCCTTTATTTGGTTATCAGCCCTCAGTGGAGATTATGTAGAAAATATATAATTATTATATAAAATTATTAATAATTATATATTACTATATAATAAATATATACATATAATCTATAATTATTATATATTCTATAGAATATATAATTCTATATATAATAATATATAGAATATAATTATATATATCTCACTTTGTAGAAAAACTACGAATATAAGAAATGTGGGAATGTGCTCACTCACTCCTCAGCCCTCAATGAGCATGTGGGAACTCACATTCGATGTGAGGACAGATGAAAGAGGAAGGGATGTGGGGACCCGTTCACGTCTTCCTGATCACTTCACGGAGCAGAACTCCCATCCGAAGGCCTTTATATGTGTACTGAATGTGGGGAGTCCTTCAGTGTAACCTTACGCTGGATCTCTCTTTGCACGACTGGGGTAAATGGGCCGCTGCACTGTTACTGCAGAGTATGACTGTCAATGTGTATTGCTTTCTTAGTTCCAACTTAAAATTTCCCCCTTTGAAAGTCATTGTTCTTCTCAATAAAACTGCAGACAAATAGTAAAAAAGATAAACAGTAAAAGTGCAGGTAACCAATTTGATTTTTTTTTTTAAATATCACAGTCTAGAGTCCACTTAAATTCCTCAATGTCCAAGTGTAATCAATCACACAGAGAAAGTGATAAAAGGAGGGCGCAGAAATAAGTGGCAAATAATCTCAGAAAATTGATGAGAGTCACCACAGCCATCAGGGTGGTCACTGTCCTCTTCCGAGTAACGCTAACCGAAGAAGTTCGCAGAACTCGCTCGACGATCCCTGACTGAGCCCAGTGAAGGAGACTCTATTAGATGTATTACGATCTCTCCACTTAGCATGGCAGTGTTGATGGCGCAACGGGTAGGTGCCTGGCTGCTCTTGGAAAGGTCAGTGATTCCAACCAGCCAGCCATCCTACAGCAGAAGAGACCTGGCAAGCTGCTTCCGTAAAGGTCTCCACTCAGGAAACCCTATCGGTCAGCACTACTCTATCACGCTGTGTCCCTGTGAGTTGAAACTGACTCAACAGCACACAAAGTATTTGGTTTGCCATTTAAAGCACAGGCAACCTTTTGAGATATTTAACGCAAGCCTGGTTGCAAACTACAGCAACAAAGCGAGTAGGGCACTGAAGCAAACCAGGCAAATATTTTCGTTTCCAAATGTCACGAATGTTGATTTATGCTGTAGTATATTCAAGAGCCCAGGGAGCACAGTGTGATACTTGCTGGGCTGGTCACTCAAAGGTCAGCAGTTTGAATTCACCTGTTGCTTCATGGGAGAAAGATAAAGACAGTCTGCACTCAGTAAGACTTATTTAAAGAATGTGGCAGAGAGACGTGATGTGAGCACATGGCCCTGACAGACTTGCCCAGCACAGACCTGCAATCTGTAAGAACACAGTATCTGTGCGGTACAGTAAAGCAAGGTATGTCTGTACATAAAGAGTGCAGGCAGGTTCCAAACGTTGATGCAGGATAATACCAATGACATCAATGGACAGCAAAACATACAGGAGAGAAATTAACTTGAGGAAATCCGTTAATGGTGTGGTGGGGGCACAGCTCAATGGTGATGAATTTTAGAAAACATAATGAATGGAAATGACTGTATAAGACACAATGTGAATGAAGGATAGTGTGAAACACAATATATATGAGCTTTGTAAGCAAACAAATAGAAAACAAAAATTTTTTAAATTATAAATATAAGTCTGAA
Organism: Elephantulus edwardii; assembly: GCF_000299155.1. Lineage (NCBI taxonomy): Eukaryota > Metazoa > Chordata > Mammalia > Macroscelidea > Macroscelididae > Elephantulus > Elephantulus edwardii. The sequence goes on along the minus strand of NW_006399777.1, from coordinate 19,297,554 downwards.
GGGAAAAAAAAATTAACCCGTATGTTCAAGTCCAAGTGTGACCTCTAAGAAAATCATAATGAGTAGTTAAAGGGTGAAATAATTGAACAGCAATACACACTGCTCATCACCTGGTCAGGAAAGGAAACTATAAGCACTCTAAAGCCAACTGTACTAGGAATAGATGATTCAAAATGGAATATAAGAGGGATGCACATATAACGAAGGGGATTTTGTCTTTTTAAAACTCTACAGAAGTTTATCCAATCCCTTGCTCTAATTCTTAAATGATAGTAAATATAAAATGAATTTATATTAAACATAAACTACTAAAATTGATAAATAAGAAATGTGCAATGTGTTTTTCATGTTCCATTGAGTCAGAATCAACTCACAGCTGACCCTCCAGCAGGTTTTCAGAGGCTGTAAACTGCACAGGAGAAGAACACCTCGCTTTCTCCCATGGGGCAGCTGGTGGATTTGAACCTTATGTCTTTGAGTTGGCAGCACAACTCCTTACAAGTACGCAGCCATAGCTCATGAATTATAAATGGATATATAATGATAATAGTGATAAACAAGAATAATAACAATAATATAATAAACCTACTTTTCCACACTCAAAAGAAAAAAAAAATCACACGCCTAGGAACTAAGACTGTTCCAGAGCCTCTGAGCATAGTCACATCGTGTAAAGTTACTACAAAATAAAAGCTTATTTTCTAACACATGCTAACCTCAGTTCCAGTGGAGAGCAAAAAGGAAAAAGGTAGAATGCTTAGAGAACGGGAACACTCTGAAGCTTGTGTATTGATCTTAAGCTTCATTAGGGTAGATGGGAGAAAGGTAGACACTCAGGCTTGACACAAAGTTTACATGCCTCCTCCAATCCCCCCTTCTCTCTACTCCTGCCTCTAATGTGGTTGTGGCTTACCGGTAGTTACAGTGTTGCAATAGCAAAGATATGCAGTTCAAATCCACAAGCTGCTTGCAGGATGGGCAATCTCCTCACATGTGATTAACTGCCTCTGAAAACTCGCTGGAGGGTCAGCTATGGGTCAGTTCTGATTTGATGATACACAACTACAACAACAACGTGGATGAACAGAGAGCTCTGGGCTATTGGTGAGAGGCTACAGTTCAATCCTTTAAATCTACAGCTGCTCCACAGGAGAAGGATGGGCAGTCTCCCCTCATGCGATTTACTGCCTCTGAAAACCTGCTGGAGGATCAGCTATGAGTTGGTTCTGACTTCCCCAGTAAACAACAACAACAACAACTTCAACAACAGTGTGGGTGAGGTATGGGGATGACACTTCCTTCCAAACTGTATGAAGTTAATAAATATGACAGATATCAAACACAGCATCTACTTAAGAAGAGGAGTAGTCTCTAAATACACATTACACGGCTAATTTTCAAGCACTTGCCGTAGACATGTATTTGAAAACACAAAACCGCATCTCACCTATAATTGAGGGCCTTCACTGGAATTTGCAAGAGGCTTCCGCCTTCAAGCGGGAGGTGCACAGTATCACCCTCATCGGCTTGCAACATCCGCTCGGCTTCCTTGAGAGAACATCCGTGGAGTGGTGGTTATTCCCAGGACATAAAAACGGCTTCAAGCATCCAAGACATGAACTACAAATAATACTTAAAGACAGTATCTCTGCCCGTTTCTAAAATACAGGCATCTCCATTCAAGGCAGTATTCGAACTAGACAAGTCAAATTTTGGTTACAAAGTAAACATACAATGATTAATTTTTAACATCCCTACTTAAAACCGCCACAGCATTTAAAAGGGTCTCTCTTTTCTGTCGTTAATGCTTAAACAGTATTCTGAATGGGAAAATTGAACGGGGCATTAAAATCAGTCCCACCATCTCTACCACATACTGTAATACCTACACTTCCTTCCTATCGAGGGACGCACCATGTGCAGAAGCAAAAGATAAAACCATAAATTTAGAATAAAAGAATGCTTAACATCAGTGTACAAATCAAATGATACAACACTGCAGGTCAAAATTAAAGCTGCATTTTTTGTAAGAAGATATGAAAGTCTTTTTCATATATACCTAACTAAATGGGTATTAAAAATAAACTTACACTGAAAGCATATTTTTAGATAAAAATTATTTGATAAACGAAGTTAAAAGATTAAAGTTCAATACTTCCAATTGCTGGGGAGTATATAGGAAAAAAATGAAAAATTCCCTTTTTTATTCTAACGGTGGAAAATTTTTCTGATTCTAACTCAGGATCTGTGACTCTAATTCTGTATGACACAGTGCAGGACACAGGCCCTTGGGACAGCACCCCCACAGGACACGCTATAGCCTGTAGGACCCAGGAGAGCTGCAGAGCTGATTCTCACACGCCTCGTTTGCCCCAGGAGGTTTTTGAAGCTCTCCAGCCTTCCAGAAGACAGCCTCACCTTATTCCACAGCACGACCTTTAGCTCTGAACTGCCCCACCACATAACCCAACTGCCCCAATTGTTGTTACTGATGTTGTCTACCATCGAGTCAAAATCAGCTCACAGCAGACTCTCCAGAAGGTTTTCAGAGGTGGGCGGTCACACAGGAGGAGACTGCCCAACTTGTTCCCATGAAGCAGCGAGCAGATTTGAACTGTGTGCCTTTGGGTTGGCAGCGTAGCTCCGTACCACGAGGCTATCTGAGCTCCCACTGCACCAGTAAGACTCCTAACTACATACGTGACATGTAACTTGTAAAAAGTATTCTCGCATCAGGCACAAGACGAGCCAGATGGTGAAATAACTAAAAGCCTGAACTGGGTACAGATTCCTCAGCCTCTTTCTTCCTAGTTTCTTGATTTGTAAAATGGGCCAAAGAGGAGCCATGTTTCACAACAAGGGGTTTTGTGGCGATTTACAGAGCTTTTATGTAACACTTTAGGCTTAATCAGTGAATGGTATAAATGTACCGTTCTGGGGTTTTACCTCCTTCTCTTTTTTCTTTTTGTCGTCTTCTTTCTTCTTCTTACTTTCCGGCATGAGATCATCCAGCCAGCTAAGTTCCCTCTTAGTGAAACACAAGTCCATCAGCTTCCGTACAAATACTAATGCAAGAACCTTTAAGAAGAGGCAAATGAAAGATTAGCAACATCTCAAACTATTATGGATTAAAAACAGTAGGATTCAGTCTTACAAGTAAAGACAGTTCATAGGATTTGGATATAAATGATTTCATATACCATTTCACATATGTTGTTGTTGTTGTTATGTGCCATCGAGTCGTTTCCGACTCATAGCGACCCTATGCACAACAGCTCTAAACCCTGCTCTATCCTGCG